>NC_048570.1:9761022-9796022 GCF_013265735.2 Oncorhynchus mykiss
AGGGAGAGAGAGAGAGAGAGAGAGAGAGAGAGAGAAAGAAAGAGAGAGAGATAATTTCTGTGTTCACCGAGGGACCTAACAGGACGAAATGGCCGCTGTGTGCTTCCACTTCAGCCTTTCGGTCTGGGCGAAGGCATTCGACTGAGGCTGACGACAGCATGCAGCTAATAACCACACCATTATATTTGAAGTACTGCAGATAAAATAACATTTTGCGTAACATATTAGGTGGAAATTAGTCTTTGAAATTATATTAAAATAGGTGTCTATATTGCAGCTGACTTGCTACGAGAGAGGGAGCTGTTGAAACCGGATTAGCATTAAAGCGTGTTAAGCTTTGAACTAATTGGGCTGACGGTAATCCTATTTAATTGACTCTCGAAAACTAAACTGTTAAAAAACTCCACAACAAATCTGTTTTCCATGGCTTGGTCAGCACAATAAAACACTCATATTGCCTGTTTGGCAGGTTAGGAAGTCATACTAATAATGTATGCTATTTAGCAGGACCCTGTCATCTAAAGCGACTCAAATGAAACCTGACAGTCGGCACTTTAACCTCATAGTCATTGTATCATTTCCAATCCAAAGTGCTGGAGTACAGAGACAAAACAACAAACAATGTATCACTGTCCCAATACTTTTGGAGCTCACTGTATTTTATATGTGACCCCAGCGGCAATCGAACCAATGACCCTTTGCGTTGCAAGTACTCAGGAAGTTTTGCCGTATATGTGTTGGATTCAGAGAGAATGTTTTTGTGTGTGTGCGATCCATCTCCGAAGGTCTTTATGTGTTGAAGGGTGTTTTCTGCCTGTCTGTCTGCCTATCTATCTGTCCATCTGTCCATTTATCTGCCTGTCTGCCTGTCTCTCTGTCTATCTATCTGTCTGCAGAAGCCATCAGCGCAGGACAGACACCACACCAACACCCTTCAACACATAAAGATGGATCACACACATCCTGTGCTGATGGCTTCTGCAGACAGCCAGACCAAGCCTGGTCTTTATTTATGTGTGAGAAACAACTTTATTCAACCTTTCAGTGACTTAAACATTTCAGTGCGGATGGAAATCCCACAGCCAGATGGTTGAGTCGACGCAGACTGTCTGTACTTGGGGGTAAGAGGCTAGGAAAGCAGACTAACAGATAGATAGACAGCCAGATGATTGAGTCGACGCAGACTGTCTGTACTTGGGGGTAAGAGGCTAGGAAAGCAGACTAACAGATAGATAGACAGCCAGATGGTTGAGTTGACACAGACTGTCTGTACTTGGGGGTAAGAGGCTAGGAAAGCAGACTAACAGATAGATAGACAGCCAGATGATTGAGTCGACGCAGACTGTCTGTACTTGGGGGTAAGGGGCTAGGAAAGCAGACTAACAGACAGATGGTTGAGTCGACGCAGACTGTCTGTACTTGGGGGTAAGGGGCTAGGAAAGCAGACTAACAGCCAGATGGTTGAGTTGACGCAGACTGTCTGTACTTGGGAGTAAGGGGCTAGGAAAGCAGACTAAGAGCCAGATGGTTGAGTTGACGCAGACTGTCTGTACTTGGGGATAAGAGGCTAGGAAAGCAGACTAACAGATAGATAGACAGCCAGATGGTTGAGTTGACACAGACTGTCTGTACTTGGGGATAAGAGGCTAGGAAAGCAGACTAACAGCCAGATGGTTGAGTTGACGCAGACTGTCTGTACTTGGGGGTAAGAGGCTAGGAAAGCAGACTAACAGATAGATAGACAGCCAGATGGTTGAGTTGACGCAGACTGTCTGTACTTGGGGGTAAGGGGCTAGGAAAGCAGACTAACAGCCAGATGGTTGAGTTGACGCAGACTGTCTGTACTTGGGGGTAAGGGGCTAGGAAAGCAGACTAACAGACAGATGGTTGAGTTGACGCAGACTGTCTGTACTTGGGGGTAAGGGGCTAGGAAAGCAGACTAAGAGCCAGATGGTTGAGTCGACGCAGACTGTCTGTACTTGGGGGTAAGAGGCTAGGAAAGCAGATAGACAGACAGACAGATAGACAGCCAGATGGTATGAACACCATGGCTTCCTCTGTGCTTGCGGGGTCTGGAGCGTCTTCTCTTGAGTATATAAACATCTGCTGGGTTCCTCGAGCTCTGGCCTGGCCAGTGTAATGAACTAACTACCAGACAATGAACTTAGAGGGGTACCTCCCACTGCAGTGCTGACTGACAATGATCTTGGGTCAGTTTTGCATTATCCCCACTAATGGTTAAGGTTAAGATTTGGGGAGGGGAATCTGATCCTAGCTCTGTACCTCGGGGAAACTTCCTCCCGGAGCGTGCTGACTGAAATGAGCAGGATGAACCATAGCGATATTCTCTTCTCTGTTTTAGTTCAGGCTTTCACTGTGTGTATGGATTAACACACACATACTGAACGGGGAACATTGAAGACGAGCCACTTGGTTTTGATGGAGCATATCATGTGACAATCCATGGTATTTTCACTCTCTGATGACAACCATATGTATTGTATTGTTCTTGCTTAGCAATATGACATATATATTTTTTATATATATTTTAAATGTAGGCGTTTTTTTAAGCTTTTGAAAATAGTTTCTCGGACAAACGCACATCGTTTGTTCTATAATGCATAGCGTTATTTAATGCAGGTCTTTGTCTTTGCAATAGTGGTCCCATGGGGCGGCAGGTAGCGGAGCGTTGGGCCAGTAACCGAAAGGTCGGTTAAAGACAGTTAACCCCCAAAAACAACTGCTCCCCGGGCACCGTGGATGTCGATTAAGGCAGCCCCCCACACCTCTCTTGATTCAGAGGGGTTGGGTTAACTGCAGTTGAATGCATTCAGTTGTGCAACTGACTAGGCATCCCCTTTGCCCGTCGTCCATGACAACCTGGCAGGATCCCGGAAACCCTGAGTAACTGCCTTAGTCTGCTTCCGTGGCAACCGGCTCCTCTATAGTCCATAATACTATGTCACCCCTCACCCCATCTTTATCTAAGAACAATGTCCAAAGATTTGAGGGGCAGTGAGAGAGAGGAAACATGAAAATAAAAAACGTCAGGAGACATTTTGTAGCTAGTACATTTGAATCGCAGTCTTTCACAGCTCTTCCAGAGGTAATGAATGGGGAGGTTCTCAATGGGGGGGATGCCCAACCAAACTCTATCATCATCCATCCCTGCTCCCTTCTAGCTCGAGGAGCCTCTCACGAATGTACCCTCTGCACCACAAAGGAAAACACAACGCTACATCTTAGTTCTCAAACCAAACACAATTAAAACACCAGATAATGCTCTGCCTATACCCTGCCCTTCCTCTCCAGGGGATATACAGACACTGATGATTAGTGAGCTTTGGTCAAACGTAACCATGGAATAAAAAGCTTCCAGTTGAATTCTTTGATTGATAGTTTCCTTAAACTATTCAACCACGAGACATTTCAAGAAGATCTTTGTTTTAAGTCATTTCCAGGGCTAGAGAAACAAGCACAACCTTTTTACTACGTGTGCGGGCCAAAATAAACGTCTGGGGCTTGTTTCTTTGTTGGAGTGTGCAATGCTGTCTCTCTATCTCTAGAATCAGATAAGTGCCATAAACTGGCAAGCGCCATGTTAGTGTCCAGCGAGCACGATTAGAATCTACCAGTCTAGACAGAATCACTGAACGGAACAGGGAGAGATAGTCCCCTAGAATGGAACAGAGGAGCTTTTCAGTTCAGAACACATTTTAATTCAAAATGACTAGTTACTAAATGTGCTCTGAGGTGAAGTTTCCCCTAGGCACAGATCTAGGAACAGCTTTCCCCTCCCCGAGTCTTAACCTTAATCAATAGTGGGGGGAATGCCAAACTGACCCAAGATCAGCATCTAGGAGCATCTTCACCCTACACCAGGGAAGGTATTATAACGTGTCACCATACGCGATAGTGTCAGGTAGGTTAGGCTTAAGGTTTCGACATCCGCCTAGAATTAGGATAATACTGGAAATGATATTGCCTAGTTAGGTTTACAGTATCATTCTAATTGCAAGCATATTATGCCAAATGCTTTTGCAAAAACAACCTCTGATATCGCAAAACATTTAACATCAAAATGTTGCACTGCCTGGACAGAGCTGCCGTCTAATGGAACCATTTGTGAATTACTGTTGCATAGGAGGTCGGAATAAAAGAGATTGCTTGATAATCTCAGATAATAATGTTAGTAACTGTTGTTTGTTTTTTTGACAAAGCTTTGATTTGATTTCAGATAAAACATTGACAATCACTCCAACGAGCCAAAGCCCACAGCTTACTACAGCATCTCCAGAGGATTATATTGGGCCCTGTGCATTATTTGAACGAGTTTGGCACTAGTCAAAAGTAGTGTACTACATAGAGAAATAGGGTACTGTTTAGGATGCATCCGTTGTGCACACAACTAAAAACACTGAACCTTGGCCTGTAGCCAAGGACCGCGTAGAAAAAAAACACTTTCTACCAGGAACAAAACTTAGCCACTGCTTTTTTAGCAATGTGCTACCAATTGTACTCTTATATGCAATGTAAATTATTTTTTATTTTGCGTAATTAGATTGAGAAAAGAGAGCGCTAGTGGTGTAATGTGGGGGCATTGTAAACTTGCCACCGGCTCGGCTGCTCTGGCGTTAAGTTTGCTGACAGAGCCATTATCGCTGTGCATTCCAGACTGTGAGAGGCTTGTGTTGTCACGGAGCCAATGCTAACCACTAATCAGGGAGACTGACTGGAGGAGGGCCGGGGCCCCTGCTGCCAGACCCCGCAGGGAGGGCATCGCCTGGAACCTGGGCCTGCCAACAAGGCCCTGCTAGGTGGAGAGAGAGGTGAGGGGGGAGGGGGGGTTGGGGCTTTTAGTGCTACCTCACACCACAAACTGCTGCAATGCTGCTTCGCATGGAAGGCAACACTACTATTACTCTGGGCACTGGCGTGGCACCAGCCGGTCTACATTTTCTACCTCCCCGCAAGACCTCACGTCTACACCCGGCCAACACCCCGGAGAGAGTATGTGAGTGCTTACCTGATACTCTATGTCACTAGAACCAGATGAACTCAGTGACAGTACATACGCCCCATCCCAGCTTGCCCTAACAATCATTTGACCTAGTTACAGTAAACTATGGCATGGACACAACTCACTCAGCAAGGCACTCACTACTCAGCTAGTACAGGACATCAGCCGCACTCTACACTCTAGTTTGACTGGATTTAAATTGCCACTTCGGTGGCGCTGTCCAGTGAGTCCAGTCCAGTCAGGGCTCTTCATCGAAAGAGCCTGCAGGGTATCAGTGAGCCTTGATCCTCTGATACATTGGCCAACAACATGACCCGTCTTTTCATGACCCGCGGCCAGACACAAGGCGTACAGAGGGATCCCCGGGGGGGTATGAAGATACCACATCACTGATGCATTCTGACATGACCAGACTAATGTCATCTGCTTCAGAGTGGCTGGCATCAAGAATCTTTCTTGGAGAAGGCAGATGACTGTTCTTAGTGTGTGTGTGTGTGTGTGTGTGTGTGTGTGTGTGTGTGTGTGTGTGTGTGTGTGTGTGTGTGTGTGTACGTGTGTGTACGTGTGTGTGCACATTCAAGCTTGGATGGTCATTTAACGAGGTTGCTTATGTGTCGCTGCACTGTGTACCCAGTGTGCTATATCTCTAAGATGTGAGGCTGCAGTACGGCAGTCTGGTCTGGTCTGTCCTACAGGGTTTCTGAGCATTTCAGGCACGGAGAAGAGAGATGTCCTGTCATCACTGTCTGATGTCTTTATTCCACTGCAGCTGTGTCTTTCACTCACAGCACAGCACAGCCCAGACACAGCCCAGCCCAGCCCAGACACAGCACAGCCCAGACACAGCACAGCCAAGCACAGCCCAGACACAGTCCAGCGCGGCCCAGACACAGCCCAGCCCAGACACAGCCCAGCACAGCACAGCCCAGTCCAGCCCAGACACAGCACAGCACAGCACAGCACAGCCCAGTCCAGCCCAGACACAGCACAGCCCAGACACAGCCCAGCCCAGACACAGCCCAGCCCAGACACAGCCCAGCCCACCTCTGACACAGTCCAGCCCAGACACAGCCAAGTCCAGCCCAGACACAACCCAGTCAGCCCAAACACAGTCCAGCCCAGCCCAGACACAGCCCAGTCCAGCCCAGACACAGCCCAGTCCAGCCCAGACACAGCCCAGTCCACCAATGTGAACTATTGACTTGAATTGGTCTTTCCGGGTCAGCACCAGTCTTTCCACCAATTAGAAGTTTTGAGACACAATCAACAGTGCTGCAATGTCTAAAGTCTAGCAGTCTAGTGCCAGCACCCTTGCCTGTGTGTCTGTATATTAACCTCCCACAAATCTCTGTTGAACCATGCCTTTCATCAGCAACAAAGTCCAAAAAGAGTCTGTACTTTTCAAACTACCCTGAAATTCTTTCCCAATTGCCATTCAAAAGTGATATATTGACAGAACGATTCAGAGCAATACCAGTCAAACTCACAAGATATTGAGTTCTACTGTTATGGCCCACACATCTTTTTCTTCAATGGTTTTGAACTTGACCCCCTAACAGCTCACACTAGTACGGTGTCCATTTTAGGACACCTTCAAACATCAAAGTCAGTCTGAGCTAAGTCAGACATCAGCCAAAGTCTCGTACTGCATTTAGCATCAAGTCCTAGGCTGAGCGGCAGTCCCGGATCTCTGATCATGTGTCTATTAAATCACCGGTCCCATGTGGCTCAGTTGGTAGGGCATGGTGCTTGCAATGCTAGGGTTGTGGGTTTGATTCCTGCTGGGGACCTGTATGAGCGAATGTATGCACTCATTACGTCCTGTAAGTGGCTCTGGATCAGAGTGTCTGCCTAATGACTTAAGTGGCAAGGTTGTATGTCGCGAAATGCTGATGGGCATATTTGCGAGGGTTCAAGTTTCGGGGTGCAGCCTGACACTTTCACAAGAGTCCACGGGCTTGACCCACCACGACTAATATTAGCACCTCCTAAAAAAAGTTATTACACTTAACATCAGGCCTGTCCATCAATTTTGAGTAGAATGAGAGGGCAGAGTTCAGAGGTCACAGGTCAAACACACCGCCTAGCCAATAAGAGAGACAATAGCATTTTGACTTAAATACAGAGGATCAATAAATCTTATTAGCCTCAAGAGCAGAGACATCAATCCTGTTTTGCAGGGTGATCCCATTATGACAGATAAAATGAATGAAAAATGCATGAGGTAAAAACGGAGGGGGAAAAAATATGAAACTGGTGCAGAGACCAGACCACCTAAAGCCTCTCTGTTCAATTGAACGAACCAATCGACCAATTTATTGGCTTGATTTTTCCTGCGGGAGAATTCCTAAAACTCTTATGGCCGTATCGAAGTGAACAGGATAAGGCCTGAGAGCATTGCGTGCTGAGAGTGGATTGTAAAATGTTACTGTTGTGTCATAAACCGTGCAGAGTGAAGGAGGAAGAGAGCGAGAAAGAGCAGGGGCAGAGATAACTTTTCTCTCTGTCTCTGTCTCTCTCGCTTTCTCTGCCCTGGTCGCAGAGCTCCACACGTCCATCAGCACAGCAGGAGGAGGCTCTCAATCTCTCACAAGTGTAACCCAGTTCAAAGTCCACTTATCTAACACCAAAGTGTAAGAAAATGCAGCGTTCTCGTATTTATGTGAGATAAAATATTATTACAACTTTGATGAGATGACCAGATACTGTAGAACATAACGTAGCGTGAAATCCAGTCCAAGTGTATCTGTATGAAAAAGTATCTCTGTCGCTTTAGTACTGATGTCTACCAGCAGAGGAGACCAACCCACCAAACAGTGAACGTTACTACAACGTTAGGTAACGTTCCAGTGGAGTCCCAATAGGATGGAAACAGGAAGTTGATAAATACCTCTGCAGCAGGTATGCCCTCAGGTGGGCGGCACTGGAGAAGCACTTCCTGTTCCAGTGACACCTCCTTCCCCAGTGGCTCCTGGTCAAATGTTTTCCTGAGATCTGGAGGGGAGAAATAAAGACAAAACATTAATTAAGAAATCATGATCAAATTCCAGGTCCAATCTATCTGGCTCGAAGGACCATGAAAAGAAGGCTGATGGGGAAAAAAGGTGAAATAGCAAAATACACATTTATCTCAGAAATACATAATATGAATCGCCCTCCATTGTAAGTGTTCAGTAGTATTGTTCATGCCTTCCTATTGGCCTCAGCTTCAGAACTCTCATGTTACTCCCACTGAATCCCTCATTTGATTATTAGGATTATCCATTTAGCAATTTACTGAAATGTTAACGAAACTGAACTCCTCCCGACAAGAAGCTAAAACTGCTGTAGCAGTAAACCAATGCAGGGATCTCGACACCGAATTTCAATTCAGCATGCACATATCTCTATTCACAGACAGAGAATGTAGATACAGCTGAAAAATCCTATAGCCGAGACTACCTGAACACCAATATCTAATCTGCGGCATCTCAAGGCCCCTTGGTATATTGAGAGACTATAGAATGCCTCCACCGAGGATGAAAAAAGAACACAGACGTTTTCTCGATTTCATGGAGAACACTTCGTCCAGCCCGGAGTTCAGCATGATCAGTAGTCCACCACAGTCAGGTGACTCATCTCACAAGCACACAATGACGCATGTAGGCGTTGCAAAGAGAGTAAACCATGGAAATGGTAAATAGGCATGGAAACCAAGAGGGGTGTGGGCAACAGTGCAGCCATTTTGGAGACACCATCTTTTCATTGAGTATTTAAGCCCTGCTTTAGGTTTCTGGTCCTCGTGGTTTTCTATCCCCTCTTTGTGAATTCAGCCCAATGGCCGGGGTCACGTGACAGCAATCACAGTGATGCATACAGAGAGAGAGAGAGAGAGACAGAGAGACAGAGACAGAGACAGAGACAGAGACAGAGAGAGAGACAGAGAGAGAGAGACAGAGACAGAGACAGAGAGAGAGACAGAGAGAGAGACAGAGAGACAGAGAGAGACAGAGGGACAGAGAGAGACAGAGAGACAGAGAGAGAGACAGAGAGAGAGACAGAGAGACGGAGAGAGAGAGAGAGAGAGAGAGAGAGAGAGAGAGAGAGAGAGAGAAAGACAGAGACAGAGAGAGAGACAGAGAGAGAGAGAGAAAGAGAGAGAGAGATAGAGAGACAGAGAGAGATAGAGACAGAGAGAGAGAGAGAGAGAAAGACAGAGACAGAGAGAGAGACAGAGAGAGAGAGAGAGAGAGAAAGAGAGAGAGAGATAGAGAGAGAAAGAGACAGAGAGAGACAGAGAGAGAGACAGAGAGAGAGCGAGAGAGAGAGAGAGAGAGAGAAAGAGAGATGTGTGAATGAGGGAGGAAAAGAGAGGGCAAATGCAGCATTTACAAGGGCAAGTGGACAGTCCCCGAGCAAAGCTCAAGTCACAGGAGTTGTCAGGGATCTGAGATGGTTCGTAGCGGAGAGGAAGACACTGGATTCTAATGCCTGTCCACTGGGACCTCTATTCTCACACCTACTTCCCTAGCTGTTCTGTACAGTATGTGTGTTAGGAGCATGTGGAGTGGAGGGCTTGACTGCATGAGAATGACACCACAGGGAATGGCAGCGCTGGGACAATTCATACAGGCGTTATTACAGTTATTATATGGATTTCAAAAGACTGCCTTGAGGTTTGAAGACAGTTCTCTTTATAGTGCTTTTGATTGGCTAAAGGGAAAAGTGAGTGCCTGATTTGTTGCATTATTCTTGTGTTTAAACCAAGCTCTTTAGTAGTTGACGTACTGTACAGTACAGCTTGCCGCCGGGCAGCTGGTGCTGACTAGTTTATGCCTATTTAAATCCATGGAAGTTACTGTTCATGATTTCATTATTCATCCATTATGGATGAGATGGACAGCACAGAAAAGACTGATATCTGTACTGCTTCGTAGAGCGTCGCTGGGGTTGAAGACAAATCGATAACAGCGAGCAAAGTATGGATCCAGCAAAACAATTTTATTTTTCTAGGCAAGTCAGTGAAGAACAAATTCTTGTTTTCAATGACAGCCTAGGAACAGTGGGTTAACTGCCTGTTCAGGGGCAGAACGACAGATTTGTACCTTGTCAGCTCGGGGGTTTGAACTTGCAACCCTTCCGGTTACTAGTCCAACGTTCTAACCACTAGGCTACCCTGCCGCCCCGACTGTGTCATTGGTGGATCCTTGAGAAAGTATGGATACAGCCCTGTAAGAAACAGGCATCGTTTGACTGAACAAGGGTAAAAGTAATGTCTGCAGACAGACAAGCAGACAAAGACATAGAGGAGCACAGAAGTCTGTGACTTAGGGATCAGCCGGTCAGGCTGTCCTCAGCAGGCTCTGTGAGTGATTCTCCAGCTGGCTCTTCCATGGCCCCCAGTGCCTCACTAAGACACTACATTCCAGTCCGTTTCCACACAGCTCCCTCACTCCCCTCTGGAGCTGCACCATGGGTAGCGACACAGAGAGTTGACCAGAGCTACTGTACCAGGAGGAAGGAGGCTGGAGTGTGGAGGAGACAACCAAGTACTGAGACAATATTAATTCGGTGCCAAACAGAAGATAAAAACAGACTAAATCAGAGAGCTGAGCACTCGGTAGTTGACGTGCTCAAGTGAACTAGCCCATTTCAGGGAACCATTTTAGTTTTCTTTAAAGTCATTCAAAACAAAGTGTTCAGTCAAATGTGTGGGTTTACAATGCATGTTTCTCTTATTACTGAGGTAATCTTTCTCTTTGTAAGAAAGGCAAAGGGGAGCAGTGCTGCTAAACAGTTAAGGCCTTGAAGAGGCCAAGCAAAATAAACGAGAATAATGGCCGCCAATGATATATTCACGATATATAAGTGAATTACATGCTATGAGGGAATGTCCTGCTCTCTTTTAGTGTGGGAAAGGGGGGAAACACAAGCACACAAATCCTGCTTTAAGCCATACACGAAAGAAGGATGGACATTTCCTTTTTGATTCACTCACTGGGCCTCCTAACCTTATAAGTTTAAAACAACATCAGGAAGAGACTGGAGAATAGACTGTTTTCTTTCTTGACCCGACCACAAACAAACCTCCAGTTAGGCTAGCTACAATCAGAAAAAAACGGTTCCAAAAGGGTTATTCGGCTGTCCCCATAGGAGAACCCTTTTTGGTTCCAGGTAGGACCCTTTTGGGTTCCGTGTAGAACCCTCTGTGGAAAGGGTTCTCCCTGGAACGAAAAAGGGTTCTCCCTGGAACCAAAAGGGTTCTTCAAAGGGTTCTACTATGGGGACAGTCGAAGAACCCTTTTAGGTTCTAGATAGCACCTTTTTTTCTAAGAGTGTAGTGCTATATATCTGGCTCTGAAGTGAGGGCTGAACAGATGCAGAAAAGCCATAAAGCAGGTCTGTAATTTGAGAAAGGCTGCTTCATTAGCTTAGCAGGTGACGTATTGATGGAGGTAATCAGTGATTTTGATGTGGCTTTAAACAGAAACACATGTATCCCCCAGAGTCAACGAGAGTGGGAGAGAGGGAAAGATTGGAGGGAGAGAGACCAGGGAGAGAGGGAGAGGGGGTGGGTGAGAGAGAGGGAGAAAGAGAGATCAGGGTAGGCGTGGGGGGAGAGGGGGGGGGGGTGAGAGAGATTAAAGAGAGAGATTAGAGAGTGAGAGTGAGAGAAGAGACCAGGGCAGTGCCAGGAAGTGTGTGGGCTGTCGTTTGTGTATCACCAACAAACCTTTCGCTCACCATTACCTCTGCCCACTTAATGGGGCCAGAGTTTGTTCTACTTCTGTAATCCACAGTCTCTCCGCAGGGTCCTGCTGCTGGCTAGCAGACCACTCTGGGTCAAACGGGGACAGTCTGGGACCAGAAATCGTCCCGGGCATTTCTAACACAACAACCCTATTTTTTTCCATCAAGGCCCCCATACTGGACCATTTTTATCACAAGCCTAAATAATTTTCCACAAGCCCAAATTATGTACAGAAACCCCAATTTAGATAGGCCAACTGGGCCTGTCTAAATCACTGCCCTACTATCCGTTTCAGGGACCACAACAGGGATTCCGTTTCCAGTATATCACAGATTTCCATATTTATGGCAAGTAAAATTGGAGGAATCAATCTCGTCAACAAAATCAATCTGGTCAAGTATTTTTCCATTAAATGAGTATAACAGGCATGTTACGGAGATCAGACCTAGTACACATCGTTACTATCATGGTGAGTATATGTAGGGATTTAGTCAAACAGCACAAGATATGAGTTGACCTTGACAAATACAGAATGATACAGACAGAGACAGACAGACAGACAGACAGACAGACAGACAGACAGACAGACAGACAGACAGACAGACAGACAGACAGACAGACAGACAGACAGACAGACAGACAGACAGACAGACAGAGACAGACAGACAGATATAGACAAAGACAGACAGACAGACAGAGACAGACATATGGAGACATATGGAGACAGCCAGATAGAGACAGACAGATAGAGACAGGATAGAGACAAGATAGAGACAGGATAGAGACAGGATAGATGGACACAGATAGATAGATAGATAGATAGATAGATAGATAGATAGATAGATAGATAGATAGATAGAGACAGAGACAGAGACAGAGACAGAGACAGACATACAGATATAGACAAAGACAGACAGACAGACAGACAGACAGACAGACAGACAGACAGACAGACAGACAGACAGACAGACAGACAGACAGACAGACAGATAGATAGATAGATAGATAGATAGAGACAGAGACAGACAGACAGAGACAGAGACAGAGACAGAGACAGACATACAGAGACAGAGACAGACAGACAGAGACAGAGACAGACATACAGATATAGACAAAGACAGACAGACAGACAGAGACAGACATACAGATATAGACAAAGACAGACAGACAGACAGAGACAGACATATGGAGACATATGGAGACAGCCAGATAGAGACAGGATAGAGACAGGATAGAGACAAGATAGAGACAGGATAGAGACAGGATAGATGGACACAGACAAATACAGTGGTTCTTCCTTTAGCGTCGTACCGCAGCACAGCTTGCGGGCTGCCGCAGAATTCTATGGAAGGTTATTTAAGTGTCAGCAATTGATGCCATTAATGCTAGTTAGTGCTAGTTTGAACACCAGAGGGCATGTTTGAGAAGCATTTGACTGTTTTTAATAGTGGCTGTACTAGAGAATTTAAAACCTTTTTTTGTAAGAACATAGTATATGGGACTGATTTCACGAAATTTTGCTTAATTAATTAGATTAATATTATGGTGCATCTATTCCAAGAAAAATGAAAAACAAACCCTCAGGGTTTCCATTAGGAAAATATGGCGAAGAGGAAAATAATCCTAACATTCACACACCCTAATTGTAGTCTAACCAATACCCAAACGGAGATTCAGTGAAAATAAACACCTGGTTGATTTACCAAGACCAGTCACCATGCTTGTCTCAAATCCTATAATAACAATTGGATGACTTTGGGTGTTACAGTAAGCAACAATTTGTTGCCTTCGTTAGACTACTCCAGCGCAGATAAGAGAAAGAAGACTTAAATAATTAAACAATAAAGCGATTGAATTCACAAATGCTTTTGACTGTTTTCAATATTGACCATCAACCAAAAACACAGCATCTATAAGCAACAGGAATATTATAAAAGTGAAATAAGTATTTGCTCTGACTTTCATTTGGTCAAAAACACACAAATATCAAATGAAAACAGTCTGATCTCAACAAAAGCCAACCTAACTAAGAAATTAATTTCATTGGTTGCCATGGTGAATAATCCAATAATAATTGGTAGGACACATAAAAGGAAACATCAAAGGAATCTCTAAATGAAAATACTGGCAGACCAATAAAATGTCCTTGTACAGTAGTAGATTAATTCTTATGGCTGGGAGGTGCTATTTCCACGTTCGGATGAAAAGTGTGCCCAGAGTAAACTGCCTGCTACTCAGGCCCAGAAGCTAAGATATGCATATTATTAGTAGATTGAAAACACTCTGAAGTTTCTAAAACTGTTGAATGATGTCTGTGAGTTTAACAGAACTCATATGGCAGGCAAAAACCTGAGAAAAATCCAACCACGAAGTGGGAAATCTGAGGTTTGCAGTTTTTCAAGTGATTGCCTATCCAATATGGAGTGAAAATTTGGTCCGATTGCACTTCCTAAGGCTTCCACTTCAGACTTCTACTGTGAAAGGGGAGCGAATAAGAGCTATTTGAACCAGGGGTCTGGTTGAAAGCCTTTAGTTTAGTCACGCGCGCGGCCGTGAGCACAAGCTCTGTTCCTTTTAATTTCTAAAGACAAAGGAATTGTCCGGTTGAAACATTATTGAAGATTTATGATAAAAAAGATTTATGATCGTTTGACATGTTTCTACATACTGTAATATAACTTTTTAAACTTTTCATCTGGACTTAGTGCTTGCGCCTTGTGCATTTGGATTACTGGACTAAACGCGCGAACAAAAAGGAGGTATTTGGACATAAATAGTGGACTTTATCGAACAAAACAAACATTTATTGTGGAACCGGGATTCCTGGGAGTGCATTCCGATGAAGATCATCAAAGGTAAGTGAATATTTATAATGCTATTTCTGACTTCTTTTGACTCCACAACATGGTGGGTATCTGTATGGTGGCTGAGCGCTGTACTCAGATTATCGCATGGTGTGCTTTTGCCCGTAAAGCTTTTTTTGAAATCTGACACAGCGGTTGCATTAAGGAGAAGTATATCTTAATATATATTAATTCTATGCACAACACTTGTGTCTTTCATCAACGTTTATGATGAGTATTCCTGTAAATTGATGTGGCTCTCTGCAAAATCACTGGATGTTTTGGAGGCAAGACATTACTGAACAAAACATCAACATTTATGATGAGTATTCCTGTAAATTGATGTGGCTCTCTGCAAAATCACTGGATGTTTTGGAGGCAAAACATTACTGAACAAAACGCGCCAATGTAAACTGAGATTTTTGGATATAAATATGAACTTTATCGAACAAAACATTACATGTATTGTGTAACATGAAGTCCTATGAGTGCCATCTGATGAAGATCATCAAAGGTTAGTGATTAATTTTATCTCTATTTCAGTTTTTTGTGACTCCTCTCTTTGGCTGGAAAATGGCTGTTTTTAGTTAGAAATTTAAAACTTTAGTCCAAACTCTCTTTTTGTAAAGATTGAAGTCTATTTTCCTGCTAATAGCCCATCATGGAAACTTTGCTCCCATAACGTTTAGGCCTGAGGTAGGTTATAATAATCCATGCCTCCTGGGCATGTTTAAAAGACCAATGATTATGGGTGGAGTTAGAATTTTGGATGTCAGAAGTATTAAAATAAACCAATGTCGGCCTTTAAATGCTTTATTATCCAAATGTTTAAAGTGAATGTGACAGAGAGAAGGCATTTAGACAGGTATTTTTTTTATTTTTTATTTGACCCCTTTTTCTCCCCAATTTTGAGGTATCCAATTGTTGTAGTAGCTACTATCTTGTCTCATCGCTCGGGAGAGACAAAGGTTGAAAGTCATGCGTCCTCCGATTCACAACCCAACCAAGCCGCACCGCTTCTTAACACAGCGCTCATCCAACCCGGAAGCCAGCTGCACCAATGTGTCGAAGAGAGAAACCAAAATGGCCAATGTGCCTTTTTTTCGATAATCATCACTCCACATGTCAAGTGAAATTCCCCCATTGTATTTACTCAAGTTCTCCCTTAACTCCAGGACCATCAACGTTTTTTTTGTTGTTGCCTGATGCAGGACTCTAGTGCATTTCTTGAAGGGTCACATTGAAATCATATGATGTGAGGCAAGCAGTTAAAACAAGTATTTAATAAAGTATTTGTACAATGAATGCTTTCTTCCATTTTCAGTGCTTAGTGAGAAGTGTTGACATTTTGAAATGTCCTATCAGCGAAGGAGAAGGCTGATTCGGGGACGTTGTCAACCCCCACTCAGCTACAGAGTAGTGGGCCTTTTCCTGACAACCCACCTGTAATAACCTCAGGAAAGGGAATGGCGTGGATGCTGGATGCTGGCCGGAATATATATGTGTGTGTGTGTGTGTGTGTGTGTGTGTGTGTGTGTGTGTGTGTGTGTGTGTGTGTGTGTGTGTGTGTGTGTGTGTGTGTGTGTGAGAGAGAGAGAGAGAGAGAGAGAGAGAGAGAGAGAGAGAGAGAGAGAGAGAGAGAGAGAGAGAGAGAGAGAGAGAGAGAGAGAGAGAGAGAGAGAGAGAGAGAGAGAGAGAGAGAGAGAGAGAGAGAGAGAGAGAGAGAGAGAGAGAGAGAGAGAGAGAGAGAGAGAGAGAGAGAGAGAGAGAGAGAGAGAGAGAGAGAGAGAGAGAGAGAGAGAGGACACTTACTATGACTCTTCCTGACATCTCTGTCTAATCAACCAGCAGCAGAACAACAACACATTTCCCTCACCATAGCCCATTGACAGCACGGGACACCTACATGAGTGGTGACTATGCAAAGTATTACAAAAGTTATAGGGGAATGGGTCAATTCTTTAAGTATTCAGAAAACTCTAATATCCCACAGGGAAAACTTCCGTCGGGTATCCCCTCTGAAAGTCCAATGTGTTGAGAGTGGAAGAGACAGGGAGGGAAAAAGGTATCAAGCTTAACCGTTTGCAATGAAATTTCTTCTGACAAAGACTGAGATTTGAGGAAATAGTAGCTGCAACTGGTATAGAGTAAACTGTGCCTTCATCTTCCATTACTCCTGGAAGCCTGCAAGAAGGAGAGATCCCACGCTGCCACCAGGGACAGACCAGGACCAGAAATAAGCCCAGGCGTTTCTAACACACCGGCCCATTGTTTCCCCTTGAGGCCCACATTATTAGCCAAATAATTATAATTTTGTGCAACAACTTTTTTTTTTTTGACAGGCCTACTAGCTTAAAGCTGGACCAGCCCATTTGGCATTTGCCCGAACTGCCCTATGGCCAGACCGCATTATCTTCCAAGAGAATTCTCTTAGATTATAGTCACAGTCGTGTATACCCCCCCCCCCCCCCCCCTCCAAGCAGATACATTGTCGGCCCTGAAAGAACTTCACTGGACTCTATGTAAACTGGAAACCATACATCCCAAGGCTGCATTTACTGTAGCCAGGAATTTTAACAAAGCTAAACTGAGAACAAGACTTCCTAAATTCTATCAGCATATCGAATGCGCGACACGGGCTGCTAGCATTCTGGATTATTGGTACTCTAACTTCCGCGATGCATACAAAGCCCTCCCCCGCCCTGCCTCTGCAAATCTGACCATGACTCCATTTTGTTGCTCCCAGCCTATAGACAGAAACTAAAACAGGAAATGCCCATGCTCAGGTCTGTCCAATGCTGGTCTGACCAGTCGGATTCCACGCTTCAGGATTGCTTCGATCACGTGGACGGGGATATGTTCCTGATAGCCTCAGACAACAACAATTGATGTATATGCTGACTCGGTGAGCGAGTTTATTAGCAAGTGCATCAGAGATGTCGTACCCACTGTGACTATTAAATAATTTCCTAACCAGAAACCGTGGATTGATGGCAGCATTCGGGCAAAACTGAAAGCGTGAACCACCCCTTGTAATCATGGCAAGGTGGAAACATGACCGAATACAAACAGTGCAGCTATTCCCTCCGCAAGGCAATCAAACAAGCAAAGCGTCAGTATAGAGACAAAGTAGAGCCACAATTCAAAAAAAAACAAAAAAAAAACGAGACGTACGTGGCAGGATATACAGTCAATCACGGATGTCACAGGAAAGCTCTCCTCTGTCTGGGGAGTGTTTGTCAGCAGCACTAGCTCCTTCTCTCTGCTGCCTCAGCCTCTCCAGGTTAGGAAAAGGAGACCCCCTCTCTCACTGCCTCTGACAACAACTGGTGCAGCAAATTGTTTACGGCTGCAGAAAGCTGGTGGCCCATTACTACAATAATTTGCACCAAAGGCGCATTTCTCTCTCCTCCCCCTGCCCTTCTTTTCAAGCGTACCTTTATGAGTCGGTATCTCAGGCCTGCTAGGGATTTCTGGGTTCAAACCACTCTCACCAATTGCCAGCGTTTTTATTCCATTACGCGCTAGCATGTCTCCTGAGGTTTGAGCAGGAATTCCGGGCCCGGGTGGGTGGAATTAATTGGTCATGTTCCTACAACTGTGGATTAGAAACAGCAGCCCTCGTAAATTGTACAGAAGCACTGTTTTTTTGGGAGAGTGGGGGACTTTGCCTGCCTGGTGGACTAGCGCTTGCCAAAGCTCTCTCTCTCTTTCACTCTTTCACTCTGTCACTCTCTCTCGCTCTCTGTCCAATCAAGGAAGTCATTTAAACATAGCAAGATATTTCTCTTTGTTTCAATGTGAAACTGCTATACTCCTCATATATCTTTGTTAGAGAGATGTCAAAGTGTGGAGTACACATCTAACCTTCTAGACTAGAACAGGGTGGAGGATACATCTAACCTTCTAGACTAGAACAGGGTGGAGGATACATCTAACCTTCTAGACTAGAACAGGGTGGAGTACACATCTAACCTTCTAGACTAGAACAGGGTGGAGGATACATCTAACCTTCTAGACTAGAACAGGGTGGAGTACACATCTAACCTTCTAGACTAGAACAGGGTGGAGTACACATCTAACCTTCTAGACTAGAACAGGGTGGAGTACACATCTAACCTTCTAGACTAGAACAGGGTGGAGTACACATCTAACCTTCTAGACTAGAACAGGGTGGAGGATACATCTAACCTTCTAGACTAGAACAGGGTGGAGGATACATCTAACCTTCTAGACTAGAACAGGGTGGAGGATACATCTAACCTTCTAGACTAGAACAGGGTGGAGGATACATCTAACCTTCTAGACTAGAACAGGGTGGAGTATACATCTAACTTTCTAGACTAGAACAGGGTGGGGGTACTACTATACATCTAACCTTCTAGACTAGAACAGGGTGGGGTACTACTATACATCTAACCTTCTAGACTAGAACAGGGTGGAGAATACATCTAACCTTCTAGACTAGAACAGGGTGGGGGTACTACTATACATCTAACCTTCTAGACTAGAACAGGGTTAAGAACTACTATACATCTAACCTTCTAGATTAGAACAGGGTGGAGGATACATCTAACCTTCTAGACTAGAACAGGATGGAGTATACATCTAACCTTCTAGACTAGAACAGGGTGGGGGTACTACTATACATCTAACCTTCTAGACTAGAACAGGGTGGGGGTACTACAATACATCTAACCTTCTAGACTAGAACAGGGTGGAGAATACATCTAACCTTCTAGACTAGAACAGGGTGGGGTACTACTATACTGTACTGTACCTTGTTCAAGGTGTCTTTTCAAACACAACTTCCAAGTGAGGACAGTGTGTGTGTGTGTGTGTGTGTGTGTGTGTGTGTGTGTGTGTGTGTGTGTGTGTGTGTGTGTGTGTGTGTGTGTGTGTGTGTGTGTGTGTGTGCGTGCGTGCGTCGGTGTGTGTCGGTGTGTGTGTGACTCCTGTGTCCTTTCTCTCTCCTAGTCCCTAGCGGGTTCTTAATCAACTGGTCTGTCAGCTAGGTGGTGGTTGATGTTGTACTTGTAGGCTCAAAGTCACTCTATAGGTATTTCATCAAGGATAGCAACCTTTCAATGGCAAACGAAGACGGAGAAGGCTGGAGCCCACAGCTCAGCAGTACTCCGCTCAATAACAGAAACACTTGCTTGCACATTGCTTAGCAAATTATTTTGGATGTACCACTATCTAGGGCCTACCAAAGAAAGGCAGCGAAAGCACACACAATATAACTTGTCTATCTCTGTGTTCATACTTTCAGTCATAAATCCTCTAGGGAATGAACAAACTGAATCAAACATGATGCCTCCTTGCAAAAGTTAATTACCAGAATTTAACCTGAAAAAAAAGACCACCAGCAAAACGCATCCCTTGGTTTGTTGAACTTTCACAATATGGGGCTAGAAACAATTCCCTTCCCTCTTTATCACGCTAAAGTGAAACGTTGGCTTTGAGAGCAATTTCTATCCAGATCCAGACGAAATGAAAAAGTGCTTTAGGAGGGCTCAGGAGACGTAAAGACACACACTATGCGATTTGCTTCGGGGATGTGGAGTGTTCATCACCGTCTATATTCTGGTGCAAGGGCTCATGGGGGATGGTGTTGATTTTCGTGTGCACTGTAACTCTAGAAGAGGGAGAGGTTACAGCTACATTGCTGCTTTTGTTGTTATTGTTATATGTTTACTTTCACAAGGTGGCAGGTAGCCTAGTGGTTAGAGCATTGAGCCAGTAACCAAAAGGTCGTTGGTTTGAATCCGTGAGCCGACAAGGTAAAATATCTGCTGATGTGCCCTTGAGCAAGCCACTTGCACCCTAACTTGGGTTCTGGTACTACTATGGCTGACTCTGTAAAAGAAACAACATTCTGGTGTATGTGACGTTAAAACATCTTCATTTTTCGTCATCTCGTAACACTCTCAAATATCAAATGATGTCAGCTGACACGGTTTAATAACTCCTCTACCTTGGCCTGCTGTTGCGTAACAACTTGATCTATAAGTTCCTAATTTAGAACATTCTGTTGCCACAGAAACACCTCACAAAACTTTGTGCTGTTGAACAGCGCCATCTCTCCCCACATGCTCTTACACCGCTCAGCAAATCAATTATACTAAATTGGTGTTATATATGCCCAATCTTAAAAGGTGCAATACGCAAAGAAACGCTCTGCCATTTCCTGGTTTAAAAAATTCTAATAGTTTGCCTAATTTCAATTGATGTGACAAAACAGAATTATTGTACCATCTAAACCACTGTGAAATGTATTTTTCATCACCAAAAATATTGTATTTTCAGCTGTTTGAAGCTGGTGTACAAAACCGAAAGTAAAAAACACTTTTTATTTTACTAGGCAAGTCAGTTAAGAACAAATTCTTATTTACAATGACGGCCTAGGAACAGTGGGTTAACTGCCTGTTTAGGGACAGAACGACAGATTTGTACCATGTAAGCTCGGGGATTTGAACTTGCAACCTTTTGGCTACTAGTCCAACGCTCTTACCACTAGGCTACC
Organism: Oncorhynchus mykiss; assembly: GCF_013265735.2. Classification (NCBI taxonomy): domain Eukaryota; kingdom Metazoa; phylum Chordata; class Actinopteri; order Salmoniformes; family Salmonidae; genus Oncorhynchus; species Oncorhynchus mykiss. The sequence continues at coordinate 9,782,142 of NC_048570.1, forward strand.
CTACCCTAGGGTAGCACTTGTGTGTGCAGAGCTGCAATAGAACAACACCATTCTTTAATACATCTAATATGAAATGTGATAACAATAGTATCCTTAATTAGCATTGAAAAAGTGGATCTTGTCTCATTTTTATTTTATTTTATTTAACCTTTTTTTAAACTAGGTTAGTTAAAAAGAAAAATCTCTCTCCATAATTTCTGAATCACACTTGTAACATCTGAAGGGTAGACTGTGGTTTGTCAATATGAAACAATTTAATTCACTTTCCACGAACCCATACTGCATAGTGCTAGCCCATAGCAAAATGTTTAGCTAGCTAATGTTAGTATATCCGCTAACTAGCACAACATAGCTAGCTAGCTAATGACATGGCACTAACTTGGCGGGGGGACGGGCAGGTAGCCAAAACACGTACATACACTGGCAAAGACTTTCAGCTGGCAGACAGACAGACACTGGAAGACATTTCTGAGTGACAGAGCAAGGGCTTGAATAGGCGCTTTGTTGCCAATTTATTGTGGTACTTGAAAAAAATGCCTGGAACGTAAAATAACGATATTAATCAGTTCCCATGCTTTTAAAATAATGGTTCTGTTTTTGAACTAGTATAGATCACTTTCGTTCCAGGTTCTGTTTTTCTTTTCCTCAAAAAATGTACTTAATTTTCCGGTTTTCAGAAACGAGTTCCAACCCCTTTGCTGAAGTACTGAAATTCTAACAAAGGAACCTTGTTTATTAATGTTGTCTGAACAATTTGAGAACATGACTTTAAGTAGAATCATGTAGGAAACTTTTTGCTGAGGTACTGAAATTCTCACAGAATAACATTGTTTCTTAACGTTCGATGAACTATTTGAGAACATTCCCAATGTCACACCAGTTGGAGAACGTTCCTAGGACATTACCCAAAGTGAAATGAAATGTAATCATGTTTGAACTTTTAGGAAAATGTTCTGTTAATAAGGTAATAAAGGTTATTTGTAAAGTTCCTTAAAGGTGCTGAGAAGGTCCCAAAGCCAGGCAACTAATCCTGCACCATTGTGGGAAAGTTGTATGCAAAATAACCATAGGACAACCTCACTCTCACCAAGCGCTAAGAAACATATGGTTCTCAGAATGTTATGTGTTAGCTGGGTATAAAGAATAGTGTGCCATATGGAACACGGCCCTACCGCGGTTTCTCCTTCCTTGTTTTCCCACTGTATTTCTCACTGTCTGAGTCACCCAAGGCTTGTGCCATGTTTAGTCATGTTGTTTGACATTCATGTGTTTTTACACCACTTTTCCATTACCGAGAACTGAAGGTAAACAACGTTAGAATCATAGTCGATGTCATTAGAGAACAAACACTTCTTCTCACTTCTCTCCGTCCGTTCCCACTGGACTTTATAGACATTTCTCAACACTTATCTTGGAGCAGCTAGGTAGCTAGGCAGCTGGAGAACGGTTCAGTGGCTCGGATGGAGACGCTGGTGTTTCTGTGTGTCGGTGTATGTCTGCTACTGTAACTCACTGAGAAAGCCAGTCACGCCCAAAGAACTCCACCAAGCACTAAACATATGGGGAGACAGGCACAAACACAGACGCAGACGCACTGCCCACAGGACTGGCTGGCTTCCTTAGGGCCTCGCTTCCTGATTGCTATGCACGCACACGCATCAGCAGTGGTGACAGAACAAATTGCTGGCCTCTGAAATGTCTGGTCTAAGAGAGCTCAGTTTGTCCCGGTGCTTACGGCCTGCCACAGAGCTGATCTATTGAAGGAGAAAGGCTTGATGTGATGGTGAGCTAAATCATCGGCAAGAGAGTTTGTGACCCTGTGTGTGTGTGTGTGTGTGTGTTTGTGTGTGTGTGTTTGCGCTTACAGTGCGTCCTCTGCTTTATCACAGATCGAAAAAGGTTCCCAGCATCTGCCGATAAGTCACTGTTTAAGTGCCCTGCTACGGTAAGAACAACAAATCACAGACACAATTAATATCCTCAATTATGTGTATGGACTATACATACCACCCCGGAGCTTTTATGGCTAAAACATTGATCACCATTTTCCAACAACAAAGTGCACATTTATTTATCGCCCTAAAGTGTTACTTTACCAATGATTAAACAGCCTGTTGGCGCTAGGAAAAAGAGGGGGAGGGGGGGGTTAAATGGGTCTCACTTTATTTCCATTGCATGGAAGGGAATGCATTTGCTCAGCAAGGTTGCCTGCCAGAAAGCATTTTGAATCTGAAGTGGAGATTCTTAAAGGACAGGAGAAAGGATTTAGTTTGATTTGAAGTACAGGTAATCCGCCTGGGGTGGACGGATATCACTCCTGATCATGTGCAACACAGTTGTTGCTGGTGATAGAGACAGAAACAGCGACTTGGGGGCGACTGCCAGAGCCACGGTCACGTTCCAGGCTGACGACACTGTGGATGTTACGGCCAACCGTAAAATAACCCTGAGCGACGACTGCTCTCAGGGAGCGCTCCACACAGTTTGCTTGCACATGCAGTGGGACAAATTTAACCAAGGGCAAAGCCACGCTAAGCCCTCGTCATTTTTAACATGATCAAATAGGAAGAACGTGTGGTCCAGTCAACAGTAGAGGGACAGTCAGTCTGTCCTCCTACACGACTGAATGAAAGAGGTCCTGTGTGGGAAATCTAGGACATCTGAATGGAATAAAACAGGCACTTTACAGTTGCTGCTTAAAATCATACCTTAAGTCCTTTCTTCGAATCTTCAAATTTACAACCAACTCCAACTTCCAAAAAATGACATTATTATGTGTATTTCATTCACAGTTCTCTGTCGGATCTGAAGAATTTCAGTGTCGACTCAGAGTCAAGCATTCCTACTGTGGACCTGCAACCCAGTGAGTAGAGCTGGTAGTCAAAGTGAACGGGCGTAGCATTTATCCAGACCTAGTGAGTTGTAACATCCCTGTGAGCTCCCAGTGCGGAAGCCCTATGGAGGATATGAGACAGGACTGTTACTGCCATCAGAGCCCCCTCTCTCCACTTTTTCCCTGATCTCGCTCTCATTCCCTGATCTCTCCTTCTCTCTCTCTCCCTCCATCTTTCTCCCTAAACTCTCCTTCTCTCTCTCTCTCCCTCCCTCTTTCTCCCTGAACTCTCCTTCTCTCTCCCTCCCTCTTTTTCCCTGATATCCCCTTCTCACTCTCTCTCTCCCTCTCTGTCTCCCTCTATCTCCCTGATCTCTCCTTCTTTCTCTCTGATCTCTCTCTTTCCTTTGGAAAGGGCCACACACTGTCTGGCTAAGTAAATAACTGCCCCAGTCCCATCAACAGTTTCACCTCGGTCCGGTCCCCAGCCAAAATCAGCACATTACCTGCCTTTCATGGGGCTCGCAGGACTAGTCATGTGATGCCGACGGAGGAGAGCGGCGTAGAGAATTTACGAGACCGTCAGGAATCTCCCCCAGACATCCTGCTTTCCAGACTACTGAATGAAACTTGAATAAATGCTGCGTTATATTAGACCTTAAACTATCCGATCTGTTTGACTATCCTGTGTACTTTTATGGCCTCAGAGTGACCCATCCGTCACAATGACCACTGTCTCTCCTGTTGACCTCCAGACAACCCCACTAAGCCCAGGGAGAGGGCAGTATTTTTCAGCTATAGAGCAAGACAAACACGTTCTAAGCACTGGGACCACATTCACACACACAGGAATATTGTTTGTATAATTTGTTGTAATGTTGTAATATTGTTGTATTATAAATGTGTGTGACAATCCTTGTCTGTCAGTGTATCAGTGTTTGTTTTACTTTTCATGTTTTATGTTTTTGTGGACCCCAAGAAGAGTAGCTGATTCTTCTGCAAAAGCTAATGGGGATACAAATAAACAACGTGTCTCTCTCTTCTGTTAGCGGCATCATTTTGACCGGTTGAAGCTGAACCCCTTTCAAATACTCTTACTTCTTCCTTCAAGTGCTGGTCCTTCACTCTCAATGTACGTTCCAAATGTCAACCTATTCCTTATATAGTGTACTACTTTTGACCAGGGGCCCTCAGGGGACTGTACAATCAGTATTATTACTGGCCAATCAAAGAGGGGACTGTACAATCAGTATTATTACTGGCCAATCAGAGAGGGGACTGTAAAATCAGTATTATTACTGGCCAATCAGAGAGAGGACTGTACAATCAGTGTTATTACTGGCCAATCAGAGATGGGACTGTACGATCAGTATTATTACTGGCCAATCAGAGAGGGGACTGTACAATCAGTATTATTACTGGCCAATCAGAGAGGGGACTGCATTTTTTTTTAAATTTTTAATTTGACCTTTATTTAACTAGGCAAGTCAGTTAAGAACAAATTCTTATTTTCAATGAAGGCCTAGGAACAGTGGGTTAACTGCCTGTTCAGGGGCAGAATGACAGATTTGTACCTTGTCAGCTCGGGGGTTTGAAATTGCAACCTTCCGGTTACTAGTCCAACACTCTAACCACTAGGCTACCCTGCCGCCCCAGTACATCAGATTCCGATTCAGAGATTCAGAGACTGGCCTGGTGATTGAAACTTAAGCTTCGTCTTCTACAAGCCATTCCCCCTTATAAACTACGTCCTTCAGTGAAACCTCTCAGCGTGTGATAGGGCACTGCTGAGACTCAGCAAGGGGGAATGTGCTGACGTGTGTGTGTGTGTGTGTGTGTGTGTGTGTGTGTGTGTGTGTGTGTGTGTGTGTGTGTGTGTGTGTGTGTGTGTGTGTGCGACTCACATGCGATGCGTACGTGGGCTTTACGACTCTTGGTGGTTCCTGCAGAGCTCCAGGCTACACACTGACACCAGAAGTCCTCTGGCCCAAATAGTTCGTCTACCTGCTGCCGAAAGATCTCGATGCTGGCCTCACGCACCACCAGTCCTGCACAGGGGAGGGAGATAATGGCGTCAACACCCACAGTACACTCTCTGAGAGGGATATTCAGTGAACATACACTAAATCTGTTTGGATACTCTGGCCATACAGCACTTAGATACACTTCATTGAGAATACATGGCCAATATATTACATTACACATTGAGATTACATGACAATTATATTACATTACACATTGAGAATACATGACCATTATATTACATTACACATTGAGATTACATGGCCAATATATTACATTACACATTGAGATAACATGACGATTATATTACATTACACATTGAGATTACATGGCCAATATATTACATTACACATTGAGAATACATGACCATTATATTACATTACACATTGAGATTATATGGGCAGTGCATTGATAGTATTGATAGTTGGAATGGCACTGCAAATATGCAGTAAAATCATTATGAGACTTTGGGACCGATTTGGTTACACATGTCAAGCCTGATTTTAACTTCAACAGCGGTAAGAGCCAATGTCCATAGTTAGAACATGTGGACCACCCAAACCTGTAAATACAGTACAGTGTTAAACTCAAAGAATGTTCTTTCTCTTTCCTTGCTACCACTCCTCTTCCTCTTTCCCATGTATCTTCTGAAACCACTGCACTGAATTACCAGGGCTTTAAGTAGCAGATGCAGGGGGCGAAGGAGGGAGCAGGGAGGGAGGGAGGGAGGGAGGTGGAGGAAGGTGGAGGAAGGGAGAAAGAGGGAGGTGGAGAGAGGAAGAGAGAGGGAGGGAGGTGGAGGGAGGAAAAGAGAGGGAGGTAGAGGGAGGGAGGTAGAGGGAGGGAGGTAGAGTGGGGGGGAAAGAGGGGGAGGAAGAGAGAGGGAGGTAGAGAGAGGGAGGTAGAGTGGGGGGGAAAGAGAGGGAGGTGGAGGGAGGAAAAGAGAGGGAGGTGGAGGGAGGGAGGGAAAGAGGGGGAGGAAGAGAGAGGGAGGTAGAGAGAGGAAGGTAGAGTGGGGGGGGAGAGAGGGAGGTGGAGGGAGGAAAAGAGAGGGAGGTGGAGGGAGGGAGGGAAAGAGGGGGAGGAAGAGAGAGGGAGGTAGAGAGAGGAAGGTAGAGTGGGGGGGGAGAGAGGGAGGTGGAGGGTGGAAAAGAGAGGGAGGTGGAGGGTGGGAGGGGTGGAGGGAGGGGGGGAGGAAGAGAGAGGAAGGTGGAAGGAGGAAGAGGGAAGTGGAGGGTGGAAGAGAGAGGGAGGTGGAGGGAGGGAGAGGGAAGTGGAGGGAGGAAGAGAGAGGAAGGTGGAGGGAGGGATAGGGATGTGGAGGGAGGAAGAGAGAGGGAGGTGGAGGGAGGGATAGGGATGTGGAGGGAGGAAGAGAGAGGGAGGTGGAGGGAGGGAGAGGGAGGTGGAAGGAGGGAGGGAGAGAGAGGGAGGTGGAGGGAGGAAGAGAGAGGGAGGTGGAGGGAGGGATAGGGATGTGGAGGGAGGGAGTGAGAGGAAATCACATGGCTGTTTATTTCAGGTTCAGGAGATTTACACAGACTCTTTATAACAATCGGGCAGGCTCCTCGGTAGGGAGTCGGAGCTCCAGCTTAGTGCTCATGCAAAATTCAAACTACAGCCGTCAAGGTGGAAGAGCCAGGAAGAAGACTGGTGTAACACAGAGATCCTACTGTAGAGAAACAGTGCTGTAAAACTCTGTGTGTGTGTGTGTGTGTGTGTGTGTGTGTGTGTGTGTGTGTGTGTGTGTGCGTGCGTGCGTGACTGTGTGTGTGTGTGTGCGTGTGTGTGTGTGTGTGTGTGTGTGTGTGTGTGTGTGTGAAATAAAGTAACAAGGAGAGAGAGCAGAAGAGAAAGAAAATATTGGGAGAGAGAGACAGGGAAGGGAGAGAGGAAAATAATAGAGATACATAATGTCCTGGTACAGAGAGAGACAGTAGACAGACAGAACAAGGGGAATAGAGAGAGACAGTAGACAGACAGAAAAAGGGGAACAAAGAGAGACAGTAGACAGACAGAACAAGGGGAACAGAGAGAGACAGTAGACAGACAGAACAAGAGGAACAGAAAGAGGCAGTAGACAGACAGAACAAGAGACAGTAGACAGACAGACAGAACAAGATGAATAGAGAGACAGTAGACAGACAGAACAAGAGGAACAGAGAGAGACAGAACAAGAGGAACAGAGAGGGACAGTAGACAGACAGAACAAGACACAGTAGACAGACAGAACAAGAGGAACAGAGAGAGACAGTACACAGACAGAACAAGAGGAGCAGAGAGAGACAGTAGACAGACAGAACAAGAGGAGCAGAGAGAGACAGTAGACAGACAGAACAAGAGGAACAGAGAGAGACAGTAGACAGACAGAACAAGAGGAGCAGAGAGGGACAGTAGACAGACAGAACAAGAGGAACAGAGAGAGACAGTAGACAGACAGAACAAGAGGAGCAGAGAGGGACAGTAGACAGACAGAACAAGAGGAACAGAGAGACAGCAGACAGACAGAACAAGAGGAACAGAGAGAGACCGTAGACAGACAGAACAAGAGACACAGAGAGAGACAGTAGACAGACAGAACAAGAGGAACAGAGAGGGACAGTAGAATGACAGAACAAGAGGCACAGAGAGACAGTAGACAGACAGAACAAGAGGCACAGAGAGAGACAGTAGACAGACAGAACGAGAGACAGTAGACAGACAGAACAAGAGACAGTAGACAGACAGAACAAGAGGAACAGAAAGAGACAGTAGACAGACAGAACAAGAGGAACAAAGAGAGACAGTAGACAGACAGAACAAGAGGAATAGAGAGACACAACAAGAGGAACAATGAGAAACAGTAGACAGACAGAACAAGAGGCACAGAGAGAGACAGTAGACAGACAGAACAAGAGACAGTAGACAGACAGAACAAGAGGAGCAGAGAGAGACAGTAGACAGACAGAACAAGAGGAGCAGAGAGAGACAGTAGACGGACAGAACAAGAGGCACAGAGAGACAGTAGACAGACAGAACAAGAGACAGTAGACAGACAGAACAAGAGACAGTAGACAGACAGAACAAGATGAATAGAGAGAGACAGTAGACAGACAGAACAAGATGAGCAGAGAGAGACAGTAGACGGACAGAACAAGAGGCGCAGAGAGACAGTAGACAGACAGAACAAGATGAATAGAGAGAGACAGTAGACAGACAGAACAAGATGAGCAGAGAGAGACAGTAGACGGACAGAACAAGAGGCACAGAGAGACAGTAGACAGACAGAACAAGATGAATAGAGAGAGACAGTAGACAGACAGAACAAGATGAATAGAGAGAGACAGTAGACAGACAGAACAAGAGACAGTAGACAGACAGAACAAGAGGAACACAGAGAGACAGTAGACAGACAGAACAAGATGAGCAGAGAGACAGAAGAAGAGGAACAGTGAGAAACAGTAGACAGACAGAACAAGAGACAGTAGACAGACAGAACAAGAGGAACACAGAGAGACAGTAGACAGACAGAACAAGAGGAGCAGAGATGGACCGTAGACGGACAGAACAAGAGGAGCAGAGAGAGACAGAACAAGAGGAATAGAGAGAAACAGTAGACAGACAGAACAAGAGACAGTAGACAGACAGAACAAGAGGAACAAAGAGAGACAGTAGACAGACAGAACAAGAGGAGCAGAGAGAGACAGAACAAGAGGAGCAGAGAGACAGAACAAGAGGAGCAGAGAGAGACATAACAAGAGGAGCAGAGAGAAACAGAACAAGAGGAGCAGAGAGAGACAGTAGACAGACAGAACAAGAGGAGCAGAGAGGGACAGTAGACAGACAGAACAAGAGGAACAGAGAGACAGCAGACAGACAGAACAAGAGGAACAGAGAGAGACCGTAGACAGACAGAACAAGAGACACAGAGAGAGACAGTAGACAGACAGAACAAGAGGAACAGAGAGGGACAGTAGAATGACAGAACAAGAGGCACAGAGAGACAGTAGACAGACAGAACAAGAGGCACAGAGAGAGACAGTAGACAGACAGAACGAGAGACAGTAGACAGACAGAACAAGAGACAGTAGACAGACAGAACAAGAGGAACAGAAAGAGACAGTAGACAGACAGAACAAGAGGAACAAAGAGAGACAGTAGACAGACAGAACAAGAGGAATAGAGAGACACAACAAGAGGAACAAAGAGAAACAGTAGACAGACAGAACAAGAGGCACAGAGAGAGACAGTAGACAGACAGAACAAGAGACAGTAGACAGACAGAACAAGAGGAGCAGAGAGAGACAGTAGACAGACAGAACAAGAGGAGCAGAGAGAGACAGTAGACGGACAGAACAAGAGGCACAGAGAGACAGTAGACAGACAGAACAAGAGACAGTAGACAGACAGAACAAGAGACAGTAGACAGACAGAACAAGATGAATAGAGAGAGACAGTAGACAGACAGAACAAGATGAGCAGAGAGAGACAGTAGACGGACAGAACAAGAGGCGCAGAGAGACAGTAGACAGACAGAACAAGATGAATAGAGAGAGACAGTAGACAGACAGAACAAGATGAGCAGAGAGAGACAGTAGACGGACAGAACAAGAGGCACAGAGAGACAGTAGACAGACAGAACAAGATGAATAGAGAGAGACAGTAGACAGACAGAACAAGATGAATAGAGAGAGACAGTAGACAGACAGAACAAGAGACAGTAGACAGACAGAACAAGAGGAACACAGAGAGACAGTAGACAGACAACAAGATGAGCAGAGAGACAGAAGAAGAGGAACAGTGAGAAACAGTAGACAGACAGAACAAGAGACAGTAGACAGACAGAACAAGAGGAGCAGAGATGGACCGTAGACGGACAGAACAAGAGGAGCAGAGAGAGACAGAACAAGAGGAATAGAGAGAAACAGTAGACAGACAGAACAAGAGACAGTAGACAGACAGAACAAGAGGAACAAAGAGAGACAGTAGACAGACAGAACAAGAGGAGCAGAGAGAGACAGAACAAGAGGAGCAGAGAGACAGAACAAGAGGAGCAGAGAGAGACATAACAAGAGGAGCAGAGAGAGACAGAACAAGAGGAGCAGAGAGAGACAGTAGACAGACAGAACAAGAGGAGCAGAGAGAGACAGTAGACAGACAGAACAAGAGGAGCAGAGAGAGACAGTAGACAGACAGAACAAGAGGAGCAGAGAGAGACAGTAGACGGACAGAACAAGAGGCACAGAGAGACAGTAGACAGACAGAACAAGAGGAGCAGAGAGAGACAGTAGACAGACAGAACAAGAGGAGCAGAGAGAGACAGAACAAGAGGAGCAGAGAGAGACAGAACAAGAGGAGCAGAGAGAGACAGTAGACAGACAGAACAATAGGTGCAGAGAGAGACAGAACAAGAGGAGCAGAGAGAGACAGAACAAGAGGAGCAGAGAGAGACAGAACAAGAGGAGCAGAGAGAGACAGTAGACAGACAGAACAAGAGGAGCAGAGAGAGACAGAACAAGAGGAGCAGAGAGAGACAGAACAAGAGGAGCAGAGAGAGACAGAACAAGAGGAGCAGAGAGAGACAGAACAAGAGGAGCAGAGAGAGACAGAACAAGAGGAGCAGAGAGAGACAGAACAAGAGGAGCAGAGAGAGACAGAACAAGAGGAGCAGAGAGAGACAGTAGACAGACAGAACAAGAGGTGCAGAGAGAGACAGAACAAGAGGAGCAGAGAGAGACAGAACAAGAGGAGCAGAGAGAGACAGAACAAGAGGAGCAGAGAGAGACAGAACAAGAGGAGCAGAGAGAGACAGTCCTAGAAGTCATGACAGTCAAAGCCATGACACACAACGGGCCCAGAGAATATCCATGGTGCTGATAATACTAAAATGTGTTGTATTCTCCACAGGTAGTCATTTATTAGGCCAATATGTTTGGAGAGTTTGGGCTTTCTGTGCTTCTACTGCTCGCTCGCACACGCACACGCACACACACACGCCAGGAGAAGAAAATTGCTGACTGGCATCTCCAAATGGGAACGTCTGAATTCTGAACATTGAAAACACCAACAGGAACCACTGGAGCTTTACATTACAGGTACAGACATCCTCGACATCAAACTAAGTCTGAAAACACAAACTTGAGGAGGGCCCCATAGATTTGCCACAGCTTTCAAGATGATATCTATCACTATCAAGGTTTTGCCGCATATTCTAACTGCATGGGAATTCAGTCAATTCAGTCATCGTTTTTGAATGGGCAAAAAAGACAATTCAACCACTTCTCTCGCTAATCAACCACTTCTTTACCCACTTGCACAGCGTGTGCATGAATAAATAAGAAGAGCAGGCAGCTCATCTCGCAGACATAACTGAAGTCTCTCCCTTTCGAATGAAAGGCTGGAGGTCTCTTTGGAGAATACAGAGAGAGAAACCATGGTAAACGAACTCAAAGGATGTTTTGAATACGATCACCAGCGGGTCAAAAGGGGCCTTGAGGGAACAGAGAGAACTTAAGAGCCTTTTGGCACTATTGTTTTATAAGAACCTCACACAGACACAAAGAGAGGACACACAAAGGAGAGAGAGAGGGAAGACATAGATACTGTGGATCTCCTCCTCAGCAATCACAGCCAGCTACAGCAGAGAGCGAGAGAGAGACAGAGAGAGAGAGAGAGAGTGAGAGAGAGAGAGAGAGAGAGAGAGAGAGAGAGAGAGAGAAAGAGACAGAGAGAGAGACAGACAGACAGACAGAGAGAGAGAGAGAGAGAGAGAGAGAGAGAGAGAGAGAGAGAGAGAGAGAGAGAGAGAGACAGAGACAGAGAGACAGAGAGACAGACAGAGAGACAGCGAGACAGACAGAGAAAGAGACAGAGAGAGATTATGAATTTAATTGATAGAGAGAAGGACAGGGAGAGAGGGAAAGACAGAGAGACAGAGAGACAGAAACAGAGATACAGAGAGAGAGAGAGAGAGAGACAGAGAGACAGCGAGACAGAGATACAGACAGAGACAGAGAGACAGAGAGAGAGAGAGCGAGACAGAGAGAGAGAGACAGACTTTAACCATTTGTACATTGTTACAACACTGTATGTATATATATATATATATATATATATATATATATATATAATATATATATAATAGGACATTTGTAATGTCTTTATTGTTTTGAAACTTCTGTATGTGTAATGTTTACTGTTAATTTTGATTGTTTATTTCACTTTTGTATATTATCTACCTCACGTGCTTTGGCAATGTTAACACATGTTTCCCATGCCAATAAAGCCCCTTGAATTGAATTGAATTGACAGAGAGAGACAGACAGAGAGACAGACAGAGAGATACAGACAGAGAGAGACAGAGACAGAGAGACAGCGACAGAGAGAGAGAGACAGAGAGAGAGACATAGAGAGACAGAGAGAGACAGAAGGAGAGACAAAGAGAGACGCTCAGTCAGCAGAAACAGATAGAGGAGCATGCTTATTCAAGTCCACACCAAGAGTAACAGAGAATGAAGTCAGAAACTCAAACAGGAAGTAACCGTGGTAAGGACTGTACCACGCTGGTCTGATCAATCGGAATCCATGCTGCAAGACTGTTTTGATAACACGGACTGGGATATGTTCCGGGTTGACTCTGAGAATAACATTGACATATACACTGACATGGTGACTGAGTTCATCAGGAAGTGTATAGGGGAAGTAGTTCCCACTGTGACTATTAAAACCAAACCCAAACAAAAAACCGTGGTTAGATTGCAGCATTCGTGCAAAACTGAAAGTGTGCGCATTTATCCATGGCAAGAAGACTGGGAATACGGGTGGAATACAAATAGGGTAGTTAATCCCGTTGTAAGGCAATCAAACAGGAAAAACGCCACTATAGGGACAAAGTAAAGTTCCAGTTCAACGGCTCAGACACGAGACGTACGTGGCAGGATCTATAGACTATCACGGATTATAAAGGGAAAACCAACCACATCGCAGACACCAACGTCTTCCTCTCGGACAAGCTAAACACCTTCTTCGCCCGCTTCGAGGGAAACACAGTGTTACCGACATGGACAGCTCCCGAGGACTGTGGGCTCTCATTCTCCGTGGCCGACATGAGTAAGAGAGAGGAGCCAGGGGGTGGAGTAACAGAGAATGAGAGGAGCCAGGGGGTGGAGTAACAGAGAATGAGAGGAGCCAGGGGGTGGAGTAACAGAGAATGAGAGAAACCAGGGGGTGGAGTAAGAGAGAATGAGAGGAACCAGGGGGTGGAGTAACAGAGAATGAGAGGAACCAGGGGGTGGAGTAACAGAGAATGAGAGGAGCCAGGGGGTGGAGTAACAGAGAATGAGAGGAGCCAGGGGGTGGAGTAACAGAGAATGAGAGGAACCAGGGGGTGGAGTAACAGAGAATGAGAGGAGCCAGGGGGTGGAGTAACAGAGAATGAGAGGAACCAGGGGGTGGAGTAACAGAGAATGAGAGGAGCCAGGGGGTGGAGTAACAGAGAATGAGAGGAGCCAGGGGGTGGAGTAACAGAGAATGAGAGGAGCCAGGGGGTGGAGTAACAGAGAATGAGAGAAACCAGGGGGTGGAGTAAGAGAGAATGAGAGGAACCAGGGGGTGGAGTAACAGAGAATGAGAGGAACCAGGGGGTGGAGTAACAGAGAATGAGAGGAGCCAGGGGGTGGAGTAACAGAGAATGAGAGGAGCCAGGGGGTGGAGTAACAGAGAATGAGAGGAACCAGGGGGTGGAGTAACAGAGAATGAGAGGAGCCAGGGGGTGGAGTAACAGAGAATGAGAGGAACCAGGGGGTGGAGTAACAGAGAATGAGAGGAGCCAGGGGGTGGAGTAACAGAGAATGAGAGGAACCAGGGGGTGGAGTAACAGAGAATAAGAGGAACCAGGGGGTGGAGTAACAGAGAATGAGAGGAGCCAGGGAGTGGAGTAACAGAGAATGAGAGGAGCCAGGGGGTGTAGTAACAGAGAATGAGAGGAGCCAGGGGGTGGAGTAACAGAGAATGAGAGGAGCCAGGGGGTGGAGTAACAGAGAATGAGA
>NC_048570.1:9803522-9851022 GCF_013265735.2 Oncorhynchus mykiss
TTTCAGAAGCGAACCGTGCCCCTTTCCCTCGGCTGTGCATGTTTCTAACAGGAAACAGCATCAGTAAATGTCTGTCACGTGTGATGACTGCTCACCTCCAACGCTTGGAAGAGCACTTTGGTACCTACTTCCCAATCTATTTGACTGTGATCCTGTCTCAGTTGACATGCCGGTATGCAGTGGTGGGAAAAGTACTCAATTGTCATACTTGAGTCAAAGACACCTTAATAGAAAATGACTCAAGTAAAAGTGAAAGTCACCCAGTAAAATACTACTTGAGTAAAAGTCTAAAAGTACTCGATTTCAAATATACTTAAGTATCAAAAGTAAATGTAATTGCTGAAATATACTTAAGTATATTTAAAATTCCTTATTTTAAGCAAATCATTTACAAATGACACATTTGTGTTTAGTAAGTCCACCAGATCAGAGGATGACCAGGGATGTACTCTTGGTAAGTGTCCTATCATGTAGTACCGGCAGTAGTTTTGGGAAAATATCTGAAGTAAAAAGTGTATCCTTTTCTTTAGGAATGTAGTGAAGTAAAAGTAAAAGTTGTCAAAAATATAAATAGTAAAGTAAAGTACACAAACCCCTTAAAAATGACTTAAGTAGTACTTTAAAGTATTTTTACCTAAGTACTTTACACTACTGCCGTTAAGTGAAAATAAACACCTGATTGAACTGTCACATGACCGAAATCAGGCAGACAACGCATTCACGGGTCACTGAGGAGTTTTGGTTCCTGACTCAAAGGGAACACACTGCCGTCTCCCTCTGAGCATTAAAAGTCATGGTACCCTTCGCCAGCTCATATCTGTGTGTAGCTGGATTCAGTGCTCTCGTCTGCATTACAACCAAATATTGATCCAGGTTGGATGTGACAGCAGAGATGAGGTGCGCACTGTGGACCACGCCCCCCTGACTTCGAGAAGCCACGCCCCCCCCGACTTCAAGAAGCCACGCCCCCTGACATCGAGGAGCCACGCCCCCCTGACTTCGAGAAGCCACGCCACCCTGACTTCGAGAAGCCACACCACCCTGACTTCGAGAAGCCACGCCCCCCTGACTTCGAGAAGCCACGCCACCCTGACTTCGAGAAGCCACACCCCCCGACTTCAAGAAGCTCCGACACAACATGCATCCAGCACACCCATCTCATTAGTGGTGGTGAGATAAGAGACATTATGTCAGACTTATTTACGATTGGCTGTCATAGCCCCACATTAAAAGTACAGTATGTGATGGTGAGTTGAGAAGACAATCAGAAATACCGTTAGAATGTTTTTGACTGCCATAGCCCCAAATAAAGACGTTAACATTGGCTGTTAATTACATCCTTTTTTTCACATAGTTGGGGTCTCGAGCATTTTACAAAATGGGGTCATGGCCCCAAAAAGTTTGAGGAACCCCTGTGTTAAACCATGTTCATGGTTAGCCATTGTTATGTAAATATCTCCCAAAAAGTTCCAGTGGACTCAAGACAGAGCAGGTCAACCAAGGCCCCAGTGAGTCGCTGGACCTTGCCCACGGTGGAGGAAAACACTAGTCTGAAGCTTTTTGGTAAAACTCCAGGGAAAATCCCAAATGAAAATGTTCTCTAAACTAATTCTAAACGCCTCTAATATCTCTGAAATATTTCCCTCCATTTCCGACAAAACGCCCACCGCTGGCTCCCCCAATCAGCATAGGTCACAGAGTGGGATGCTACGAGAGTCAGTGATTCACCAAAGCTCTGAAGAATTCCAGGCGACGTACATACATGAGTGTTCTGACAACAAATCTGCATCCCAAATAGCACTCTATTCACCATTCCCTCTAAAGTGCACTACTTTTGACCAGGGCTCTCTAAATAGGGTGCCATTTGGGACTTAAACCCTTGATGTATATACTCTTAGCTGTGCTTATGCTCTAGCCTGTAATTTCCTTGTGCTTCGTCATCGGGCCAGGTCTCATTAGGCTCCACTATAGCGCCCTCTTCTCATCTGGAGTCTGTCATCCAGTCTGTCAACCAGTCTGTCAACCAGGCTTCTAACTCACCGAGACATTTAGCCGTCGTGTGGAGCTCTGGCACTCAGGATCTCATTTCTCAACACTAAAGCTCCAGCTTCAAGTCCTTATCCCTCTTTGAATGCTGGGCACCCAAGGCGTTCAGGCGTTCAGGCGTTCAGGGCGTTTAGTATGCACGTAAAAAAAAACAAGACTGTTAAGAAAAACGACTTCTGCTCTAATAAATAAGAAAAATATGAAAAGGTTTGGCGTTGGTTTTATTTGATTTGTTACGAAGTTATGAAGTTATTTTTGTAACACATTTTCTTCAGTTTTTCTCTCTCACTTTGGCTAATTCCCGCTCTCTTTTAAACCCATTCTCACCCCTCATCTGTCATTCCCTGAGCGGGATGGGTCCATTGCTCAAAAGCGGCAGGCCTAAATTATTGATTGGCACATGAAACAGGATCGTGAAAGGGGGACGGCTCGTTCGTCAGACGTGGCAGCTTTATCACTCTGTGTAATTCACCCCTGTCCTGCTCTCCTCCTATCCTCCATCCCCTCTTCCTCCCCAAGCCAAGTGCCTCTGACAGGGCTGCCAGTCTAGGCTGACTGGGTGACTTACTGAGCAGTACAGGCAGTCAAAGGACACACACACACATACAGAATGTCCTAAAGATGTGATCATCAATAGAGTTCCTGGAGGCAGACAGATTGCAGAAAACAGAGAAGAGCAGAGAACAGGAAGGCCCCTAAAGGCATGGTAGTAAACAGAGAACAGGAAGGGCCCTAAAGGCATGGTAGTAAACAGAGAACAGGGAGGGCCCCTTAAGGCATGGTAGTAAACAGAGAACAGAGAGGGCCGTAAGGGCATGGTAGTAAACAGAGAACAGAAAAGGCCCCTAAAGGCATGGTAGTAAACAGAGAACAGAGAGGGCCCCTAAAGGCATGGTAGTAAACAGAGAACAGAGAGGGCCGTAAGGGCATGGTAGTAAACAGAGAACAGAGAGGGCCCCTAAAGGCATGGTAGTAAACAGAGAACAGAGAGGGCCCCTAAATGCATGGTAGTAAAGAGAGAACAGAGTGGGCCCCTAAAGGCATGGTAGTAAACAGAGAACAGAGAGGGCCCCTAAAGGCATGGTAGTAAACAGAGAACAGAGAGGGCCCCTAAAGGCATGGTAGTAAACAGAGAACAGAGAGGACCCCTAAAGGCATGGTAGTAAACAGAGAACAGAGAGGGCCCCTAAAGGCATGGTAGTAAACAGATAACAGAGAGGGCCCCTAAAGGCATGGTAGTAAACAGAGAACAGAGAGAGCCCCTAAAGGCATGGTAGTAAACAGAGAACAGAGAGGGCCCCTAAAGGCATGGTAGTAAACAGAGAACAGAGAAGGCCCCTAAAGGCATGGTAGTAAACAGAGAACAGGCAGGGCCCCTAAAGGCATGGTAGTAAACAGTCCATAACTCCTCTCTACCACTGTACCATCATCCCATCACAGCAATAGTAGCATTAAGTAGAACAGTCCCTGTGACCACTTCAATAAAATTTATGATCTTCCTATATGAACTTCAAGCTGGGTCCAGCCATACAAAAATATTCAGTATAAACACATGATTGAATGTTACTTTGGATAAAAGCGTCTACTAAATGGGATATATTTGATATACAGTGCATAGATTTTTTATTATTTTTTGCAAAAACAAAATGTAATTTCTAAGGATTTTAGACATCAGTAGTTTAGTTATTACATTGGTCAACTACCTGGTAAATACATTGATATTAATAATTTGGGTATTTCTTCTGTGATGAGGTGCTTTCAGTATATGCAGTAGTTGATTCATGAATATGGTTAGTATTACTGAATAGGACAATGTATGAATAAGGAAGTGTTATAGAGCATTATGGGTAATATAGTACATCATGCTACAGACAACATGGTTACATAGGACTGTAAGCTAAAGGATTGGCATTTGTTCCATTCAGCACTCTATGGCGTCCCAAAGGTTCCATCCAGCACTCTATGGCGTCCCAAAGGTTCCATTCAGCACTCTATGGCGTCCCAAAGGTTCCATTCAGCACTCTATGGCGTCCCAAAGGTTCCATTCAGCACTCTATGGCGTCCCAAAGGTTCCATTCAGCACTCTATGGCGTCCCAAAGGTTCCATTCAGCACTCTATGGCGTCCCAAATGTTCCATTCAGCACTCTATGGCGTCCCAAAGGTTCCATTCAGCCCTGTATGGATGCGTACCAAATAGCACCCTATTCCCCATATAGTGCACTACTTTTGAGCCGAGCCCTATGGCATTTGGGGCGCAGGCTAAACCTCTCACATCTACCCACACCTCTCCATCAGATTTGTGACACGACAGTAACAACACTTGACTCCTGGCACAGGGATCTCGAGTTTGCGACATAATGCTTCCCCAGACATCTCATCTCTTCACCCTTTATCTGGAGGGGGTGTAGGGGTTGTCGGGTTTGGAGTGAAGGGGCCCCTTCTTGAGGAACGGTCCCTTGATGACATATCTGGGCAGTAGTCGTGGCAGCCGTGAGGTAATGCTATCCTTATCATATCCACAGGATCAGCTGCAGCTGCAGAGCAGAACCCTGACCCTGTCCATATGAACCCTGACCCTGTCCGTCTGTCTATCTGTGCCAGGGACTCCCACCTACCCCCAGTTCTATCCCCCTCCGGGCCCAACTACCCCAACCGTCCCTGAGAAAATAAAACCAGGGTGATCGCTATCTCAGACAGACTCGCATATCTTTCTCATACAATTGCACAGACATACATTTACACAGCTACACAAATCCTATGCAAGTCAACAAAGGTAAGATTTAAGACTCCCAAGGGGCGCAGAGGTCTACACACTTCCCTACAGGCACTGCATCTCAGTGCAAGAGGCGTCACTACAATCCCTGGTTCGAATCCAGTCTGTACAACATCCGGCTGTGATTGAGAGTCCCATAGGGCGACGCACAATTGGCCCAGCGTTGTCCAGGTTAGGCCGGGGTAGGCCATCATTGTAAATAAGAATTTGTTCTTAACTGACTTGCCTAATTAAATAAAAAAGTGACTAGGTAACAGGATAGATGATAAATAGTAGCAGCAGCATACGTGATTAGTCTAAAGAGGGTCAATGCAGATAGTCCGGGTATCGATTGGTTAACTATTTAACTACTTAGGGCCTTCCTCTGACACCGCCTGGTATAGAAGTCATGGATGGCAGGGAGCTTGGCCCCAGTGATGTACTGGGCCGTAGGCGGATGCCAAGCAGTTGCCATACCAAGCGGTGATGCAGCCAGTCAAGATGCTCTCAATGATGAAGAACCTTTTGAGGATCTGAAAGGACCCATGTTGAATATGTTAAGCCTCCTGAGGGAGAAGAGGCGTTGTCGTGCCTTCTTCACGACTATGTTGGTAATTCATGATAATTCCTTAGTGATGTGGACACGGAGGAACTTGAAGCTCTCGAGCCGCTCCACTACAGCCCGTCGATGAGGATGGAGGCGTGCTCAGCCCTCCGTTTCCTGTAGTAAACGATCAGCTCCTTTGTCTTGCTGACGTTGAGGGAGAAATTGTTGTCCTGGCAGCTCATCGTCATCGTGATCAGGCCAATCACCGACGTGTCACAAGAAAACTTAATGATGGTGTTGGGATCATGTATGGCCACACAGTCATGGGTGTACAGGGAGTACAGGAGGGGTCTAAGTACACACCGCTAAGGGGCCCCTGTGTTGACGGTCAGTGTGGCAGATGTGTTGTTGCCTACCCTCACCACCTGGGGGCGGCCCGTCAAGAAGTCCAGGATCAGTTCAGTCAGTCCCAGGATCCTAAGATTAATGATGAGCTTTGAGGGCACTATGGTGTTGAACGCTGAGCTGTAGTCAATTAATTAAACACATTCTCACATTGGTGTTCCTCTTATCCAGGTGGGAGAGAGCAGTGAGGAGTGCATTAGAGATTGCGTCATCTGTTGATCTGTTGGGGCGGATTGCAAATTGGTGTGGGTCCAGGGTGTCTGGGATGATGGTGTTGATGTGAGCCATGACCAGCCTTTCAAAGCATTTCATGGCTACAGATGTGAGTGCTATGGGGCAAAGGTCATTTAGACAAGTTACCTTGGCATTCTTGGGCACAGGCACAATGGTGGTCTGCTTGAAACATGTAGGTATTAAAGACTAGGTCAGTTAGAGGTTGAACATATCAGTGAAGACACTAGCCAGCTGGTCAGCGCATGCTCTGAGTAAGCGTCCTGGTAATCTGTCCTGCAGGCCTTGTGAATATTAACCTGTTTGACAGTCTTATTCACATCGGCTAGGGGGAGCGAGATCGAGATCGCACAGCCGTCCGGACCAGCTGGTGCTCTCATGCTTGATTCAGTTTCAGTTTCCCTGGATTAAAATCACGAGAAAATAGGAGCAATGCCTCTGAATGTGCATTTTCTTGTTTGCTTATGGCCCTATGCCTGTCTTAGTGCCAGCATCAGGTTGTGGTGGTACATAGACAGAGGTTGTCCAGTTAGTTCTCCAGAGATGGTACATTCGCCAATAAAAAATAGGGTAGAGGTGGTTTATTTACTGGCCGTTGTAGTCTCTTCAGGGATCCCGCTCGTTTGCCTCTCTTGAGCTGTCTCTTCCTCTTTCGAGTCAGGTCGATTAGGGCCTGGTCCTCAATGAGCAGTAAATCCACATCTGCCGACTCGTCTGATGTCCAGAAGCTGTTTTCGGTCATAGGAAACGATGGCGGAGATATTATGTGCAATAAAAAGTGAAGATCAGAGTAAAAAAACAGAAACAAACAGAATTGGTCAGGAGCATGTAAAACGACAGCTATCCACTGCAGCGCCATCTGGGAGCATTGGTGGCTTTTATGTGTGATGTCGTGCTTTGGCAGGAGGGCACTCGCACACTCACACTCTAGCCTGTTTATGTGCAGACCGGCGTTTAAACTTCCTTTTGATTCTTACCTCCAGAGTTCCCTTCAACCTGTTCTCTGTCCTCACAGTGACACTGATCTTTCTGTCCACAATGTACCACACGGGACTGCCACTCGGAGCACTGCTGTTGTTGTTGTTGTTGTTGTTCTTCAAATTTTGTGCGTGATCTCGCTCCTTAAAAACTCAGCAAATGGCCCTACTTCACAAGTTTGTTTTATCTAAGAATATGTTGGACACTTCCAAACCGAGAGAAGAAAGCAGAAAGGGATATACGAGGTAAAAAATGATGCAGCCGAAAAATAAAGAATTGAACTGGCGTTACAAGAGCAGTAGAATGTCTTAGAAGAGTTACACCATCTCTGCATTAGAAGAGTTACACCATCTTTGCATTAGTGCGGTGGGTTGTAGAAAGACGGGCCACCTATTATTGATTCTGATAATGACCGTTCCTGGGGAAAGCAGGGTTAGAGTGGGGTCAGTAGTCCTCACAGGGCCTCGGGGGCCCTCAATGACATTCATGTCCAGTAGGGAAAGAGAGGAGGGCCTCTCTTTGCTAGGACACTTTTAAACTCACCCAGCCTGAGACACCAGCATCCTGATGGTTTCCCCGAAATCCTGGTTGGAGGATTCCCGGGATCAGGAGGGAATAAGCAGCAAATCCTGGTTGGAGGATTCCCGGGATCAGGAGGGAATAAGCAGCAAATCCTGGTTGGAGGATTCCCGGGATCAGGAGGGAATAAGCAGGAAATTCTGGTTGTTGGATTCACGTGATCAGGAGGGAAAAAGCAGCAAATCCTGGATTCCCCCAAACAGGATTCTGGGAAAACCGGGGAATTTATTGAAAGTTCCCGAAATTGCGCAACCCTAGTTAAGGTGGTAGTGTATCAGAAGTCATGGAGGGAGTTATACCGTGCCTCTTTGGCCCGTTTGTAATGAATGCATGTGCGCACACACACAAGCACGCTCGACACACGCACGCACACGCCTACACACAAGGGCTGCACTTTGATGTAATCTGAGGATCTTATCAGTCGCTTATCTAGAGCATTGTCTTCCCCCATCCCCGTACCCGCATTCTCACACACACACACACACACACACACAATTCATTTACAGAATATTGGGAGTCAAATTCAGTCAAATTTTGAATTAATTAATAAATTCCTTTGAGAGTTCTTTGACAGTCTGCACAGAGGCTACGAGTCTTTGACAGTCTGCACAGAGACTCCCATACTTTGACAGTCTGCACAGAGGCTCAGACACTTTGACAGTCAGCACAGAGACTCCCATACTTTGACAGTCAGCACAGAGGGTCAGACACTTTGACAGTCTGCACAGAGGCTCAGACACCTTGACAGTCTGCACAGAGGGTCAGACACTTTGACAGTCAGCACAGAGACTCCCATACTTTGACAGTCTGCACAGAGGGTCAGACACTTTGACAGTCAGCACAGAGACTCCCATACTTTGACAGTCAGCACAGAGGGTCAGACACTTTGACAGTCTGCACAGAGGGTCAGACACTTTGACAGTCTGCACAGTGTCAGATACTTTGACAGTCTGCTCAGAGGCTCAGACACTTTGACAGTCTGCACAGTGTCAGATACTTTGACAGTCTGCTCAGAGGCTCAGACACTTTGACAGTCTGCACAGTGTCAGATACTTTGACAGTCTGCTCAGAGGCTCCCAGGCTTTGACAGTCTGCTCAGAGGGTCAGATACTTTGACAGTCAGCACAGAGACTCCCATACTTTGACAGTCTGCACAGAGGGTCAGATACTTTGACAGTCAGCACAGAGACTCCCATACTTTGACAGTCAGCACAGAGGGTCAGACACTTTGACAGTCTGCACAGAGGGTCAGACACTTTGACAGTCTGCACAGAGGGTCAGACACTTTGACAGTCAGCACAGTGTCAGATACTTTGACAGTCTGCACAGAGGCTCCCAGACTTTGACAGTCTGCTCAGAGGCTCCCAGACTTTGACAGTCTGCTCAGAGGCTGCCAGACTTTGACAGTCTGCGCAGAGGCTGCCAGACTTTGACAGTCTGCGCAGAGGCTCCCAGACTTTGACAGTCTGCTCAGAGGCTCCCAGACTTTGACAGTCTGCACAGAGACTCCCAGACTTAGACAGTCTACACAGAGGCTCCCAGACTCAGACAGTCTACACAGAGGCTCCCAGACTTTGACAGAGGGAAGGAGAAAAAGCCCAGACTGACAGAATAATGAGATGAACACAGGAGATTCCAACATATTTGTATAAAGTTTTCCAACATATAAAGTTTGACCAACATATTAACATATTCTCACTTAACAACATATTAACATATTCTCATTTAACAACATATTAACATATTCTCACTTAACAACATATTAACATATTCTCACTTAACAACATATTAACATATTCTCTACAATCTAACGCTGTGTAAAATGGCCTGTTTCCGAGTGCGTACATGTAAGTCAGAATATCTTTAACGATAAGAAGTAGAAGCTCATTATTGAGAAGTCTGAATACAAACAGAACTTGAGCAGTCTTGATTAGTCGGCTCTGGAAGGTCATGGATCTTTACATGTGCTAATTTGCCCTTTGTCTATTGTACTCATATCACACACAGTATAGTGAAGACACTACACAGATCATTTCTGTCTTCAGTTGCTATGACACAGCTGTTTAGGGGGCAGGCAAATGCTATAATTCAACACCGTTCCGATCTGTAACAAGGTGTGCTGAGAGTCAGGAAGCAAGTTCAGGGAGTGAGTATTTTAATACAGAAACACAACATAATACAAAATAAGAGACACAAACAAGGCACAGACATGACACAGCAACAGAAACAAGGGGAGTGACAGATATATGGAAGATAATCAAGGAGATGATGGGAGTCCAGGTGAGTGTCATGAGGCGCAGGTGCGCGAAACGATGGTGACAGGTGTCAGGATAATCAGCAGCCTGACGATCTAGAGGCCGGAGAGGGCGTAAACGTGACAAGATCCTTATTGTCACTCTGATCAATGGCATGTAAGTACTTGGTACCATCAGGACCTATGTGTATGTCATCTCTCATGACCGCCTGCTAACACCTTTCTCATTTAATCTACGTCGGTTTGCCAGACCAAGCTCTTGGGCAGTTAAAACCTTTCTCATTAACTGAACTGGTGTGCAATACTGTTTTCCATACAACCTTACAAAGCTCTCACAGAACTGTTGTGACACTGAGCCTCTCCAACCCGCTCCAATGTGATACATCTTGCACGTGAGATTGTACGTGCTTTGACAAAATAGGTCCAACAAACATAATGGACATCCTCCACATTGACCCTTAAGCCAAACTTTTCATTATTGTGCATTGAAATGAGAAAACCCTGTTGAGATTCTAGCAGGTAGGTTGGCCTGTCTGCTTTCAGTGCATCAACTGTAAGATAAATATTTCTTACTATTACATCATCGAGCACACCAATATTCTTCCCGACAGTTAAAACGTGTTTTGCTGCCCCAGTAGGACTTAAGGGGTGTCTCTCCCATAGACACCAATGCGATAGCAGCTACGGCTGGACTTCTTGAACATGAACCAGAACATTATTTGCCAGTGAGATGTCTCGCTTCCTCTTCCGTCTCTGTTCTTAACTGACTTGCCTAGTTAGATAAAGGTAAAAAAAAACTATTCCAACAACAACAGCAGCAGCATCTATAGCAGACTAGCGACTGCACCGAAACGGGCGACAGATGTTTGTCGAGTATGACGGAACGAGCTTTCCGCAAGTTCAATATTGCTCAATCTAATTTTAAATCAGCATGAATTGAGCAATAAAAAGCCCCACTCGTGGTGTTCTTTGTTATCAGTTGCTCCCCAACAGTGCAGATGGAGAGTGGCGCATGGCAGATTTTCAAGGTGAGTCGTCCCATAAAGACATGTAACATAGTTCTACATTTGACAATTTCCTCAAGGATTTTGATGCATACTGTACAACCATCGCTAATACACAACACGGACTCCTCAGACGCAGCTGCAAATCGGTAATTGGGCTGAAATAGAAAGGCATAAGATGTGGAAAACCCCAGACAGAGAAAGCAAAGAAATGGGACATAAAAAAGCTACAGGGATGTTGCCAGGGATACGTTAGTTTATAAATGTAAACCAATCCCTACATTTTAAATACAGTACTGAATTTTGAAAAGTTGAGACTTGTTTCACCGATTTTAGTCTGCTTTTTTTTTTTTTTTAGCTTTGAGATTCCAGTCTTGTTTATTGGGCAAAATAACTTATTGTCTCCTGAAAATTCACAGGCTCTGGTAAAGTGGTCAAAAGAACTCTCTGCTGAAGAGAAGCAGCGCTTTGCGGGGGGGCAACTGAAGACATGATGTCTGATGTGGAGACAGACCCAGAGGACCCCCATGCATTTTTAATAACCCCCCCCACCCTGGCTCTCCTCTGAGTTTCAGGAATGAATTGCGTCAGCAGACCGGAAAAGGGCCAAGCTCTCATGGAGAAAAAAGGCAACGTCAGATTGAAAACCCGAGCAACCGTCCACATCCACTGCATTCCTACCCAGAACATCTGATTGTGAATGAAACCACAGACACAAATCACCTGCACCTTCACTGACTCTTCACACCTGCATCTCAAGAGACTTTTTGCACTGCCTGACTCACTTGCCCACCCTTACACACACACATAACATACCCTTACACACACACATAACAGACCCTTACACACACACATAACAGACCCTTACACACACACACATAACAGACCCTTACACACACACACATAACAGACCCTTACACACACACATAACAGACCCTTACACACACACACATAACAGACCCTTACACACACACATAACAGACCCTTACACACACACATAACAGACCCTTGCACACACACATAACAGACCCTTACACACACACACATAACAGACCCTTACACACACACACATAACAGACCCTTACACACACACATAACAGACCCTTACACACACACACATAACAGACCCTTACACACACATAACAGACCCTTACACAAACACACAACAGACCCTTACACACACACACATAACAGACCCTTACACACACACACACATAACAGACCCTTACACACACACATAACAGACCCTTACACACACACACATAACAGACCCTTACACACACACATAACATTACCACCCTCTTCTTTGACTTACATATTTTTTAATACACGTCTTGATAGTGCATTTTCCGATAAATCTCTATTGCACTTGAGGAGAGCTTAGGTTAAATAAAATTTAAAAAATACTATTTTGATCGCTGTCAGTCTTTCAAACTTAGCTTGTGGGTATCCTCACGCTTGGCATGCAGGTCATTCTTTAGAGAGGTTGTGATTCTGGTTTGGTTGTCTGGCTGGAAGTGTTTGAGTGGGTGGTTACAATCACACCAGGAGGCTACACAAAACAAAATAAACAACCATTTTGGTAATGCCTTTAGGAGACTGCTATAAGACAGCACAAAACGTCTAACCAGGAAGTGGCTACAAGATTTTTTACAAATGGCAAAAGTTATCTCTCGCACTCGCTTCCTCTCCCTCCCTCCCTTTCCCCCGTGTCAAGTGGTTGAGATCATTACGATAGAGAACACCAAAACAACGGCACGGTGCTTGGAGTCGATAACGTTCACAGCAATACTATGCTGGCTTTGAGAACAGACTGCATGGGGGAATGCGGGTTGCCTTTTGACAGGCGCGATGGCGTCAGCAGATCCAAGGGTGGCGCAGGTTCAAAACCAATCTGGCAACGTTGGCACCGCATACCGATGTGTCACATCTCGGCTGAAACGAAACACCAGGTGGTCCCCCGTTGCTCCATTTCAAACTTCATCATACTGTTCGCCTCAAATATTAGCCCGGTGTCATCAACCAGCTACAGAGTACCAGAGTGCAATGCACGATACGAGTGTTACTCACCCAAAGGAAAACACAGTCTCTGAAAGAGCATGGTAGAAATACAACGCAGGGATGTTTCATCTTGTTTAGTGAGGAACAGTGAATTTGCTAAAAACGTCCTCACAAAGGTTGTCATGAATACAGACAGACAACTATTCATAGTTTGTGTGCTGAAAAAGGACTATGTAAGGTTGAAAACCCTACGACCCAAAAAAGGACAATGTAAGGTTGAAAACCCCACGACCCCAAAAAAGGACTATGGAAGGTTGAAAACCCTACGACCCCAAAAAGGACTATGGAAGGTTGAAAACCCTACCACCCCAAAATAACTATGTAAGGTTGAAAACCCTACCACCCCAAAAAGCACTATGTAAGGTTGAAAACCCTACCACCCCAAAATAACTATGTAAGGTTGAAAACCCTACCACCCCAAAATAACTATGTAAGGTTGAAAACCCTACCACCTCAAAAAGCACTATGTAAGGTTGAAAACCCTACCACCCCAAAAAGCACTATGTAAGGTTGAAAACCCTACCACCCCAAAATAACTATGTAAGGTTGAAAACCCTACCACCCCAAAAAGCACTATGTAAGGTTGAAAACCCTACCACCCCAAAAAGCACTATGTAAGGTTGAAAACCCTACCACCCCAAAAAGCACTATGTAAGGTTGAAAACCCTACCACCCCAAAAGCACTATGTAAGGTTGAAAACCCTACCACCCCAAAAAGCACTATGTAAGGTTGAAAACCCTACCACCCCAAAAAGCACTATGTAAGGTTGAAAACCCTACCACCCCAAAATAACTATGTAAGGTTGAAAACCCTACCACCCCAAAAAGCACTATGTAAGGTTGAAAACCCTACCACCCCAAAAAGCACTATGTAAGGTTGAAATCCCTACCACCCCCACCTACACCTGCAAGGAAGTAACAAAACAATGCACAGATAGTCAAAATTATTTTATGTCTATGGTAAATACTGTTAATAATCTTAATAAATAATTGGAAACAAAATAGTACATATTAAAAAATATATTATATCTCACTTTGTATAGCCACCACGACAAGAGTTCCTTTGTGTGAAGTGCACTAGAGTATCTATAATTGCAGTGGAATTGCACCGGCAGCATTTCCTATTGATTCCACTGAGGATTTTGGAGTGTCTGACCTGCGTCCCATTGCACCTTATTTCCTTTATAGTAAACAGAACCCTATTGGCCCTGGTCAAAAGTAGCGCACTATGAAGGGAATAGGGTGCCATCTGGGATACACCCTCTGTCGGTCTATACTTTGTATATAAGAACGTGTGGTTCTGGGTGTTTTCTACTGATAGAGAACTGGAGGGCCCTCTACAGCGTGCCATTGATTACCCGCCTGCAACAGCCCGGCAACAGCCTATTGATTGGACGATATGTAATACACAGCAGCTTAAAATATCAGATGATCGGCCCTGGAAACATTCAGCATACAGATGTAGGATCTTAATTTGACCACTCTTTTGTTGCTGTGAATTTTCAAGCACAGCAGGAAATGCAAAATTGTAGTGTATTCAAGGTTTAAAAAAGTGTCTAAGGTTTGTAATTTTCACTTTAAAACTAAAACGCCCCAATATAAAATACAGTGGATTCGGAAAGTACTCAGACCACTTGACTTTTTCCACATATTGTTGTTACAGCCTTATTCTAAAATGGATTAAAAGAAAACACAATACCCCATAATGACAAAGCAGAAACCGTGTTTTAGAAATGTTTGCAAATGTATTAAAAATAAAAAAAACTGAACTATCACATTTACATAAGTACTCAGACCCTTTACTGAGTACTTTGGGTATTACACAACAAGCTTGGCACACCTGTATTTGGGGAGTTTCTCCCATTCTTCTCTGCAGGTCCTCTCAAGCTCTGTCAGGTTGGAAGGGAAGCACAGCTATTTTCAGGTCTCTCCAGAGATGTTGGATTGGGTTCAAGTACAGGCTCTGGCTGGGCCACTCAAGGACATTCAGAGACTTGTCCCGAAGCCACTCCTACGTTGCATAGGTTTGTTGCCGTGTTGGAAGGGGAACCTTCACCCCAGTCTGAGGCCCTGAGCGCTCTGAAGCAGGTTTTCATCAAAGATCTCACTGTACTTTCTGGCATTCATCTTTCTTTCAATGCTGACTAGTTTCCCAGTCCCTGCTGCTTGGTTTCATTGTCTGAGAGTCTTTAGGTGCCTTTTGAAAAACTCCAAGCGGGCTGTCATGTGCCTTTTACTGAGGAGTGGCTTCTGTCTGGCCACTCCAACATAAAGGCCTGATTGGTGGAGTGCTGCAGAGATGGTTGTCCTTCTGGAAGTTTCTCCTATCTCTACAGAGGAACTCCAGAGCTCTGTCAGAGTGACCATCGGGTTCTTGTTCCCCTCCATGACCAAGGCTCATCTCCCTCGATTGCTCAGTCTGGCCGGGCGGCCAGCTCTAGGAAGTGTCTTGGTGGTTCCAAACTTCTTCCATTTAAGAATGATGGAGACCTCTGTGCTTTTGGGGACCTTTAATGCTGCAGAAATTTTTTGGTACCCTTCCCCAGTTATGTGCCTCAACAAAATCCTGTCTCGGATCTCTACGGACAATTCTTTCACCCTCATGGCTTGGGTTTTGCTCTGACATGCACTGTCAACTGTTGGATTTTATATAGGCAGGTGTGCGCCTTTCCAAATCTTGTTCAATCAATTGAATTTACCACAGGTGGACTCCAATCAAGTTGTAGAAACATCAAATCAATGGAAAAAGGATGCACCTGCATCTGAATACCTATAAGGTATATATTTGTTTGTAATTATAGGGTATTATATGTAGATTGATGAGGAAAAATTTTCATTTAATCAATTTTAGAATAAGTCACGAAAACAAAATGTGGAAAAAGTCAACGAGTCTGAATACTTTCCGAATGCACTGTATATCAACCCCTACAAAAATGTTCATTAATTATAATCCATATTATAATCCCACATTTCCTGTTGCTGCAGGATTATTTTCCTGCTGTAGCAAACTGGCTCAAATTAAGATCCTACATCTGTACCCTCTCTGTGTGAGATATAGCGAACAGCGAAGAAGATGGGAGAATTAGGCTATTCAATGGCAAGTGTGGGGAGAGGAGTGGGGGAGAAGGACACACAAAATGAGATGTGTTTGTTCAGGACTGACAGATGCGCCACCATGAAAAGCAATCTGCATGTGTGCAATACTGAAATCCGATTACATTTCTCGTTGTTGTTTTCTTTTTAGGTGAGAGCGAGCGGCTGGCAAAACAGATGCGGTAATCAAGATACAGTCAACAACGTGTTATTGCCGAGACGGGGGAGTTACAAGATATGATTCAGTCAGCCATTTAGTTCTCCTTTCCCTGAAAATAGCACCAGAGATTGGTGCAGGTCTAGTCTGGTTTCTTAGAGAGGCTATTTTCTCTAGACCTGGGAGGTTCAGTATATAGCCAGGTTGTAAAGTTATATTTCTATGGGGCAGGCCAGTAATAGCAGCTGGTCCATTCTCTAAGCCTGGGTATAGATGTATGTCCTACTGGGCAGCAATGTATCTGTCGCGCTGCAGCTGGCCCTCCATCACGTGTGATAAAACAATGAGTATCGGGGATGAGGAGCAGCTAGCAGAGTATATCTGCCCTCCTTGAGCATTCTTCTTCCTGGGGGTGAGAGGGGAGAGGAGGCCGTGTGTGTCACGCACTCACACGCACACACACACACACACACACACACACACACACACACACACACGCAAACACATGGATGTATGCGCACACACACACACACACACTCACGCGAAGGTATGCACACACAAATATACACACGCACATAGACAAACACACACACACACACACACACACACACACACACACACACACACACACACACACGCAAACACATGGATGTATGCGCACTCACACGCACTCACACACACACACACACACACACACACACACACACACACACACACACACACACACACACACACACACACGCAAACACATGGATGTATGCGCACACACACACACACTCACGCGAAGGTATGCACACACAAATATGCACACGCACATAGACAAACACACACACACACACACACACACACACACACACACACACACACACACACACACACACACACACACACACACACACACACACACACACACACACACATCTAAGGGGGTATAGAGGATTCAGGGGAGAAGAGCAGCTCTGAAGGGGGACGGGGAAACCTATTGGTGTCCAAATCACTGTGATAATAGGACTTCACTCAATGAGACACCATTTTCCCATTGTGACAATTTGCTTTTAATCGTCTTCAATTTGAAGGCATTTTACAGTTGAAAAAGAGGTATGCGGTATACTGTAGTATTCCCTTTGTTGTGATGTATGTAAATCAAAGCTAGCAAAATCAAACCAACATCCTCTTTTCCTAACTCTCTATATCTGTCTCTCTGTTTGTCTGGATCCCTCTCTCTCTCTGTCTGTCTCTGTCTGTATCTGTCTCTCTGTCTCTCTCTCTCTCTGTCTGTATCTGCCTCTCTGTCTCTCTCTCTCTCGGTCTGTCTCTGTCTGTATCTGTCTCTCTGTCTCTCTCTCTCTCTGTCTGTATCTGTCTCTCTGTCTCTCTCTC
This sequence comes from Oncorhynchus mykiss, assembly GCF_013265735.2. Classification (NCBI taxonomy): domain Eukaryota; kingdom Metazoa; phylum Chordata; class Actinopteri; order Salmoniformes; family Salmonidae; genus Oncorhynchus; species Oncorhynchus mykiss. The sequence continues at coordinate 9,821,011 of NC_048570.1, forward strand.
TCTCGGTCTGTCTCTGTCTGTATCTGTCTCTCTGTCTCTCTCTCTCTCTGTCTGTATCTGCCTCTCTGTCTCTCTCTATCTGTCTGTATCTGCCTCTCTCTCTCTGTCTGTCTCTGTCTGTATCTGTCTCTCTCTCTCTGTCTGTCTCTGTCTGTATCTGTCTCTCTCTCTCTGTCTGTCTCTGTCTGTATCTGTCTCTCTGTCTCTCTCTCTCTCTGTCTGTATCTGCCTCTCTATCTCTCTCTCTCGGTCTGTCTCTCTGTCTGTATCTGTCTCTCTGTTTGTCTGGATCCCTCTCTCTCTCTGTCTCTCTCTCTCTCTCTGTCTGTCTCTGTCTGTATCTGTCTCTCTGTCTCTCTCTCTCTGTCTGTATCTGTCTCTCTGTCTCTCTCTCTCTCTGTCTGTATCTGCCTCTCTATCTCTCTCTCTCTGTCTCTCTGTCTGTATCTGTCTCTCTGTCTCTCTCTCTCTGTCTGTATCTGTCTCTCTCTCTGTCTCTCTCTGTCTGTATCTGTCTCTCTGTCTCTCTCTCTGTCTGTATCTGTCTCTCTGTCTCTCTCTCTCTCTCTCTGTCTGTATCTGCCTCTCTATCTCTCTCTCTCGGTCTGTCTCTCTGTCTGTATCTGCCTCTCTGTCTCTCTCTCTCTCTGTCTGTCTCTGTCTGTATCTGTCTCTCTCTCTCTCTGTGTGTATCTGCCTCTCTGTCTCTCTCTCTCGGTCTGTCTCTCTGTGTGTATCTGCCTCTCTGTCTCTCTCTCTGTCTGTATCTGTCTCTCTGTCTCTCTCTCTCTGTCTGTATCTGTCTCTCTGTCTCTCTCTCTCTGTGTGTATCTGCCTCTCTGTCTCTCTGTCTCGGTCTGTCTCTCTGTCTGTATCTGCCTGTCTCTCTCGGTCTGTCTCTCTGTCTGTATCTGTCTCTCTCTCTCGGTCTCTCTCTGTCTGTCTCTCTCTCTCTCTCTCTGTGTCTGTCTGTGTGCATGTGGGTGTGTGTGTTTTTGTCATATTATTCCAACTACCATTATCCCATTAAGCAGAACAAGGAGACCTTTTGGATGTCTGCCTGGCACTCTACCAAAAAAAAGACACCATCTCTCTGGGAGACGACAACCAGCAATTGAAACTCTTAGCAATGATAAGAGAGGATGCTGCCCCTTAAACTAACAATGGGATCAGACAGCAAACTGAGCAGGGATGTATTCATTAGTACACGCTGTAGAAAAACGTAGCAAAGTGTTTTGCAATGGAAAACGCTTTGCCATGAAATCGAGAGTTGCATATTGGTCAAATTCAAGTAGTCAAATTCAACCCCATGTTGACGCGTTTGCTTACGTTTGGTTCCTAGTGAATACAACCCAGAAAAATACTATCAAACTCCCTGAGCCATCTTTTCTTTCCTATTGCAGCCAGATGGAGGCGGGAAAGTTTACACCGGCGGAAAAACGTACCATACAACATACGCGGCAGGGTAGCCTAGTGGTTAGAGTGTAGAGGCGGCAGGGTAGCCTAGTGGTTAGAGTGTAGAGGCAGCGGGGTAGCCTAGTGGTTAGAGTGTAGAGGCGGCAGGGTAGCCTAGTGGTTAGAGTGTAGAGGCGGCAGGGTAGCCTAGTGGTTAGAGTGTAGAGGCGGCAGGGTAGCCTAGTGGTTAGAGCGTTGGACTAGTAACTGAAAGGTTGCAAGTTCAAATCCCCGAGCTGACAAGGTACAAATATGTCGTTCTGCCCCTGAACAGGCAGTTAACCCACTGTTCCTAGGCCGTCATTGAAAATAAGAATTTGTTCCTAACTGACTTGCCTAGTAAAATAAATTTAAAAAATACTCTAGTAGATTTAGCCTTCGTTTCAGCATGTCCTATGACCAAATCATAACAAAAGAGTCCAAGTTCACTTTCACAGTGTCCCAGCCAGTCCCAATTACACATAGCGTACCAAACAATGGCGCATCAACCTTTCTTGTTGAGCACCAAGGTCAACTCTGTCACCCACATCAGATCTGTAGCCTGGAATAATGCTATGCAGGCTATTAAAGGTGCTCAGGTTTCTATGATACAGAGTGAATCACACGCTTATCACGTAGCCTATATCATTGTCCCACGCACTCTCTATTCCACATGTCACATAGACACACTACCACACGACATGGGTTCAATGCAGCGCCACTGAAGTCAATAGGTAGCGGATGCTATCTCTTCCTCAGGCACAGAAAGCCCCAATGGCTGCAGAGTATTGATCTGAGAAGGTCATCGATGGAGAAAGAAACCAGACACTGAAATGACTGAAGATGAAGAGGAGTGCTGACGATAGAGTGTGTGAACGGGCTTTATGTCATGAACCCACTTTTACAAACAAACCACAGGAGGATGCTGAGAGGACAGATCATACCAACGGACTGGAATGTTATCGATCGCATGGAAACCACGTGTTTGATGTGTTTAACATCATTCCATTTATTTCGTTCCAGCCATTACTATGAGCCGTTCCTCCCGAATGAAGGTGCCACTGGCCACCTGAGACACACATGAAGTGCGTTCAGAAAGTGTTCACACCAGTTGACTTTTCCCACATTTTGTTGTGTCACAGCCTGAATCTAAAATGGATTACATTTAGATTTTTAATCACTGGCCTACACACAATACTCCATAATGACATCACAATACCCCATAATGACATCACAATACCCCATAATGACATCACAATACCCCATCATGTCAAAGTGGAATTATGTTTTTCAAAAATCTTACAAATTAGAGAGTCAATAAGTATTCAACCCCTTTTGTTATGGTAAGCCTGAATAAGTTCAGGAGTAACAATGTGCTTAACAAGTCACATAGTAAGTTGCATGGACTCACTCTGTGTGCTATAATATTTATTTTTTAATTTTTAATTTCACCTTTATTTAACCAGGTAGGCTAGTTGAGAACAAGTTCTCATTTACAACTGCGACCTGGCCAAGATAAAGCATAGCAGTGTGAACAGACAACAACACAGAGTTACACATGGAGTAAACAATAAACAAGTCAATAACACAGTAGAAAAAAAGAAAAAAAGAGTCTATATACATTGTGTGCAAAAGGCATGAGGAGGTAGGCGAATAATTACAATTTAGCAGATTAACACTGTGAGTGATAAATGATCAGATGTGCAGGTAGAAATACTGGTGTGCAAAAGAGCAGAAAAGTAAATAAATAAAAACAGTATGGGGATGAGGTAGGTAAATTGGGTGGGCTATTTACCGATGGACTATGTACAGCTGCAGAGAACTGGAAGGAAAGGCGGCCAAATTGGCTTTAGGGGTGATCAGTGAGATACACCTGCTGGAGCGCGTGCTACGGGTGGGTGTTGCCATCGTGACCAGTGAACTGAGATAAGGCGGAGCTTTACCTAGCATGGACTTGTAGATGAATGGTGTTTAACATGATTTTTGAAAGACTACCACATCTCTGTACCCCACACATACAATTATTTGTAAGGTCCCTCAGTCGAGCAGTGAATTTCAAACACAGGTCTTAAGCTATTTGATTTAGAATTTTAGGACCCCTTTAGGTATGAAAAAGTTAATAATAATTACAGTATTGAATTTGGCCTTTACTTACTATAGCCCATAGAAACACATTGAATAACACATTCATAAAAACAGACAGTCAAAAATATAAATAACAAGGAATAAGGTTTTGAAGTGTCTGTCCTATACTTAGGAGATAATAGAAAGCTCAGGAAATATATATATATATTTTTTGACAAATCTTTAACCCCTTATTGGCACTAAACTACCTCCGTACTTCCATTAATTTTATAAACCAGTGCTGGTTACCTTCAGACGAGTCCCGTGACCCCTGTGGCGGTCATAGAGCAAAACAAAGACCGCCGTAATGTTTGTGAGAGTTCCCCTTTAGTGGGGTTCTATCAGTTTGTAGGCCGAACTGTTCGGATGCTACAGGCGTTTCCGTGACAAGAAACATTTTGGGGGATGTCTCCTGGTCTGACAAACACCACTGTAGCTCAGCCACCTTCCACCTCAGATGCAGAAGGACGAGATCGGCGGATGCAGTGATTTGAGACGCAGACAATCCCAAAACATCGGATATCTGAATGTTTCTTAGATGGACGTACGGGCACGTCAATAGACCCCTAAGGAGTTTAATGACTGTGATAGGAGAACACTGAGGATGGGATCAGCAACATTGTAGTTACTCCACACTACTAACCTAATTGACACACACACACACACACACGCGCGCACACGCACGCACGCACGCACGCACACACACACGACTGCAATGAACACTCTAAGTGAGTAGATATTGGTATTGACTGGTTCCATTAGATGCCTGCAGACCCCTTTCTCTGCCACGCAGCCTCTGTGGAAAAACACTGAACACCCTCATATTTCATCCCAGAGACGCACCGCCCCAACACAGGACGAGGGACACGCTTCATTAGCTGTACTTACCACTAAATAATTAAAATGCTGACGGATAGATTACCATCCACAAATGGGTGAAACCGTTGCCACGGTGGACAGCTTTATTACGGAACCAAAAAATGATCCCAGTTGAGAATAACTTGATTATTACGCAAGCTCAAGTCAAATTGCAGTAAATATAGAATTCTGTGAGAACCATTTCAGGGACATTTCTATTTCTTATCTAACAGTGTGCTGGGCCAGTGAAATCTCCCAAATTGATTCCTTCTACCCCGGCCAGATACAAGATTGTGAGGCAGTCTGAGTGTTGAGAGACTATTGGATGAGGCTAATGAAAAACGGGCAGAGAGCAGATAAGCTATAGACTGTGTTTGACTCCGTCTTTCAATTCTCTCTCTGCTCAAAGACGAGTGGAGGGCCAGTTTACTCAGCAGCAGATAGCAGGGATGAACCTGAAGTGGTTGGCTGCATGCAATCCCTTTATGAACTGTCTTAACCCTTTCACTGCAGCAGCTCAGCGGCACAAGAGATTTTGGCAGGTCTATATGTATTGGACTAATGGTTAAGACGTTGGTATTTCTACAGGGAAAACCGGGATTCAGATCCCACCCGACATATATCGATACTGACACTCCATCCGTACTCTGTCCAGTCACTGCTTTCCATGGAACCTGACGTAGACCGTACTAACTGATGATCCCAACCTGAGATGGACCGTACTGACTGATGATCCCAACCTGAGATGGACCGTACTGACTGATGATCCCAACATGAAGTAGACTGTACCAACTGATGATCCCAACCTAAAGTAGACCGAACTAACTGATGATCCCAACCTGAAGGAGACCGTACCAACTGATGATCCCAACCTGAAGTAGACCGTATCAACTGATGATCCCAACCTGAAGTAGACCGTACTAACTGATGATCCCAACCTGAGATGGACCGTACTGACTGATGATCCCAACCTGAAGTAGACCGTACTAACTGATGATCCCAACCTGAGATGGACCGTACTGACTGATGATCCCAACCTGAGATGGACCGTACTAACTGATGATCCCAACCTGAAGGAGACCGTACCAACTGATGATCCCAACCTGAAGTAGACCGTACCAACTGATGATCCCAACCTGAAGTAGACCGTACTAACTGATGATCCCAACCTGAGATGGACCGTACTGACTGATGATCCCAACCTGAAGTAGACCGTACTAACTGATGATCCCAACCTGAGATGGACCGTACTGACTGATGATCCCAACCTGAAGTAGACTGTACTGACTGATGATCCCAACCTGAAGTAGATCGTACTGACTGATGATCCCAACCTGAAGTAGACCGTACTAACTGATGATCCCAACCTGACGTGGCCCGTACTAACTGATGATCCCAACCTGAAGTAGATCGTACTAACTGATGATCCCAACCTGACGTGGCCCGTACTTACTGATGATCCCAACCTGACGTGGTCCGTACTTACTGATGATCCCAACCTGAAGTAGACCGTACTAACTGATGATGCTAACCTGACGTGGACCGTACTAAGTGATGATCCCAACCTGACGTGGCCCGTACTTACTGATGATCCCAACCTGAAGTAGACCGTACTAACTGATGATCCCAACCTGACGTGGCCCGTACTTACTGATGATCCCAACCTGACGTGGCCCGTACTTACTGATGATCCCAACCTGAAGTAGACCGTACTAACTGATGATCCCAACCTGACGTGGCCCGTACTTACTGATGATCCCAACCTGAAGTAGACCGTACTAACTGATGATCCCAACCTGAGATAGACTGTACTAACTGATGATCCCAACCTGACGTGGCCCGTACTTACTGATGATCCCAACCTGACGTGGCCCGTACTTACTGATGAGCCCAACCTGAGGTAGGCAGTATTAACTGATGATCCCAACCTGAAGTAGACCGTACTAACTGATGATCCCAACCTGAGATAGACTGTACTAACTGATGATCCCAACCTGAGATAGACTGTACTAACTGATGATCCCAACCTGAGATGGACCGTACCAACTGATGATCCCAACCTGAGGTAGGCAGTATTAACTGATGATCCCAACCTGAAGTAGATCGTACTAACTGATGATCCCAACCTGAGGTAGGCAGTATTAACTGATGATCCCAACCTGAAGTAGGCAGTATTAACTGATGATCCCAACCTGAAGTAGACTGTACTAACTGATGATCCCAACCTGAAGTAGGCAGTAGTAACTGATGATCCCAACCTGAAGTAGACCGTACTAACTGATGATCCCAACCTGAGATAGACTGTACTAACTGATGATCCCAACTTGACGTGGCCCGTACTAACTGATGATCCCAACCTGAAGTAGACTGTACTAACTGATGACCCCAACCTGACGTGGCCCGTACTTACTGATGATCCCAACCTGAAGTAGACTGTACTAACTGATGACCCCAACCTGACGTGGCCCGTACTAACTGATGATCCCAACCTGAGGTGGATCGTACTAACTGATGATCCCAACCTGAGATGGATCGTACCAACTGATGATCCCAACCTGAGGTGGATCGTACTAACTGATGATCCCAACCTGACGTGGAACGTACTAACTGATGACCCCAACCTGAGATGGAACGTACTAACTGATGACCCCAACCTGAGATGGATCGTACTAACTGATGACCCCAACCTGAGATGGATCGTACCAACTGATGATCCCAACCTGAGATGGATCGTACCAACTGATGACCCCAACCTGAGATGGATCGTACTAACTGATGACCCCAACCTGAGATGGATCGTACCAACTGATGATCCCAACCTGAGGTGGATCGTACCAACTGATGATCCCAACCTGAGGTGGATCGTACGGTCTAGTACGGTCTACTGACTGACGATCCATACCTGACTTATTACATTTGAACCTGCTCAGCCCTTTTTGACGTGATACCAGGGAAAATCAGTGACAGTCACTGGGCCCCTAGCCTCTCCTCAGTGACAGTCACTGGGCCCCTAGTCTCTCCTCAGTCAGTCACTGGGCCCCTAGCCTCTCCTCAGTCAGGATTTGTAAGGATGGCCTCGCAAGGCTACTGGGCCCCTAATAGTGCCAGTACTCCCTTCTAATCGCTCCCTCCAAGGCCTTGGCTAGCCCTCTCACAGCCTAGCATCAACATTCACATGATAACAGGGTTAGGGAAAGGAGCCAGGTCTCTCAGTGACAGGCAGTGCTGAGTAAACTAGAGAGATACAGTGTACAACAGACTCAGAGGGCCCCGGAGGCCCCAGATACCGTGCTACCTACCACAACGCTACTGTCACAGCATTCAGTGGAAAAAGCCGAACCTTAGACATTGGCAAGTGTCTCATAGAGAGAGAGAGGGAGATGTCAAGACACATGAGGGTATCCTTACTAGTGTGCTCCTTAGAGCTATCCGTGGTGAGTCACAACATGAACCAGATTTAGGGGCTAAAACTAGTGTTTTAATTTTCATCCGTCATAATGTTCCTGTCTGACTGAGGATGAAGCGTCGTGTGTGGAGTAGTATGGAGTCGTCATCCTCATGCTGCAATTCCACTGATTATGGAGCTGGTAACGTAAAATGTACGTACGCATGACTTCCGCTTGTACGATTATAAATGCAGACAAGACTTACATCTGCATTTCAATGGAGGTTGTGGAGGAAGATATGAAAGGTCTGCAAAGACATCCGTTAGACTGCTGTGGAGGGGAGATGTGACGGACTGGTATGACGGTGGGGTATGAATCCGCAGGGAACCATGGTAACGAGCCTACTACTCAATTCCTGTGATGCATTGACAAAAGCCATGTGCAGCCATGATGGCCTCTTTATCTTGAAAGAGCTTGAATTGAACTGTTCTTTTTCATCCTCTAACGTGTCGCGCAGGAAGTCCTCCCTTTGTACAGTGAAAAAAAAAGTCCTTCAACCTCTGTACATGCGGTTCCATGTCTCCTGTTATGTTGCGATATCAAACCCTGTCACAGTCATCAAAGGTCCACTTGTTAAAAGGATACAGCTGAATTAAAATTGCACGCTTGGGATTGGAGGATGGTGTCTGGCTGTATCCAGGGGGCTGTATGCCTGGGAGGGGAGGAGAGAGAGGATGCCAGCGGGACCCATTGGTACCCCCCCCCCCCCCCCCCCCCCCCCCCCGCAGAAATGGAGGACAGAGGAGAGGTGGAAGAGGAGAGAAATGGAGGAGAGAGGAGAGGTGGAAGAGGAGAGAGATGGAGGACAGAGGAGAGGTGGGAGAGGAGAGAGATGGAGGACAGAGGAGAGGTGGAAGAGGAGAGAGATGGAGGACAGAGGAGAGAGATGGAGGACAGAGGAGAGAGATGGAGGACATAGGAGAGGTGGAAGAGGAGAGAGATGGAGGACATAGGAGAGGTGAAAGAGGAGAGAAATGGAGGAGAGAGGAGAGGTGGAAGAGGAGAGAGATGGAGGACAGAGGAGAGGTGGAAGAGGAGAGAGATGGAGGAGAGAGGAGAGAGATGGAGGACAGAGGAGAGAGATGGAGGACATAGGAGAGGTGGAAGAGGAGAGAGATGGAGGACATAGGAGAGGTGGAAGAGGAGCAAAATGGAGGACAGAGGAGAGGTGGAAAAGGAGAGAGATGGAGGACAGAGGAGAGGTGGAAGAGGAGCGAAATGGAGGACAGAGGAGAGAGATGGAGGACAGAGGAGAGGTGGGGGAGGAGAGAGATGGAGGACAGAGGAGTGGTGGGAGAGGAGAGAGATGGAGGACAGAGGAGAGGTGGAAGAGGAGAGAGATGGAGGAGAGAGGAGAGGTGGGAGAGGAGAGAGATGGAGGACAGAGGAGAGGTGGAAGAGGAGCGAAATGGAGGACAGAGGAGAGAGATGGAGGACAGAGGAGAGGTGGGAGAGGAGAGAGATGGAGGACAGAGGAGTGGTGGGAGAGGAGAGAGATGGAGGACAGAGGAGAGGTGGAAGAGGAGAGAGATGGAGGAGAGAGGAGAGGTGGGAGAGGAGAGAGATGGAGGACAGAGGAGAGGTGGAAGAGGAGAGAGATGGAGGACAGAGGAGAGGTGGAAGAGGAGAGAGATGGAGGACAGAGGAGAGGTGGGAGAGGAGAGAGATGGAGGACAGAGGAGAGGTGGGAGAGGTGGGAGAGGAGAGAGATGGAGGACAGAGGAGAGGTGGGAGAGGAGAGAGATGGAGGACAGAGGAGAGGTGGGAGAGGAGTGAGATGGAGGAGAGAGGAGAGGTGGGAGAGGAGAGAGATGGAGGACAGAGGAGAGAGATGGAGGACAGAGGAGAGGTGGAAGAGGAGAGAGATGGAGGACAGAGGAGAGAGATGGAGGACAGAGGAGAGGTGGAAGAGGAGAGAGATGGAGGACAGAGGAGAGAGATGGAGGACAGAGGAGAAGTGAAAGAGGAGAGAGATGGAAGACAGAGGAGAGGTGGAAGAGGAGAGAGATGGAGGACAGAGGAGAGGTGAAAGAGGAGAGAGATGGAGGAGAGAGGAGAGGTGGGAGAGGAGAGAGATGGAGGACAGAGGAGAGGTGGAAGAGGAGAGAGATGGAGGACAGAGGAGAGAGATGGAGGACAGAGGAGAGAGATGAGGACATAGGAGAGGTGGAAGAGGAGAGAAATGGAGGACAGAGGAGAGGTGGAAAAGGAGAGAGATGGAGGACAGAGGAGAGGTGGAAGAGGAGAGAGATGGAGGACATAGGAGAGGTGGAAGAGGAGAGAGATGGAGGACAGAGGAGAGGTGGAAAAGGAGAGAGATGGAGGAGAGAGGAGAGGTGGAAGAGGAGAGAGATGGAGGACAGAGGAGTGAGATGGAGGACAGAGGAGAGGTGGGAGAGGAGAGAGATGGAGGACAGAGGAGAGGTGGAAGAGGAGAGAGATGGAGGACAGAGGAGAGGTGGAAACAGAGAAAGGAGACAGAAGAGGAATGAGGACAGGGATGGGAGGAGACAGGGATGAGAGGAGACAGGGATGAGAGGAGACAGGGATAGGAGGAGACAGGGATGAGAGGAGACAGGGATGAGAGGAGCGGCTGGGTCGAGACAGGGATGAGAGGAGACAGGGATGAGAGGAGACAGGGATGAGAGGAGACAGGGATGGGAGGAGACAGGAATGAGAGGAGACAGGGATGAAAGGAGCGGCTGGGTCGAGACAGGGATGAGAGGAGCGGCTGGGTCGAGACAGGGATGAGAGGAGCGGCTGGGTCGAGACAGGGATGAGAGGAGCGGCTGGGTAGAGACAGGGATGAGCGGAGCGGCTGGGTAGAGACAGGGATGAGAGGAGCGGCTAGGTCGAGACAGGGATGAGAGGAGACAGGGATGAGAGGAGCGACTGGGTCGAGACAGGGATGAGAGGAGACAGGGATGAGAGGAGCGGCTTGGTCGAGACAGGGATGAGAGGAGCGGCTGGGTCGAGACAGGGATGAGAGGAGCGGCTGGGTCGAGACAGGGATGAGAGGAGCGGCTGGGTGGAGACAGGGATGAAAGGAGCGGCTGGGTGGAGACAGGGATGAGAGGAGCGGCTGGGTCGAGACAGGGATGAGAGGAGAAAGAAAAGTGGAGAGAAATCTCTGGAGATGAATGAGGATAGGTGGAAGAAAGAGAGAGGTTTATACAGAATGCTGTATGTCATGACTATTGTGGAAGTGCAGGTTCAGTAAATCAACTCAGCGCTTTACTCTCCACATATGTACTATTTATGACATTGATTCATTCAAATATGAATAGAAACAACAGAAAATGACTGCATTTCATCATAAATTACACCTTGAATGTTTGATGGGCTGTGTGATCCATGGGACTAAAGCAAAATGATAAGCCAGACAGGTTCCCAAGGCACAGTGGGTACACCGTTGTTGCTAGCTAGCTATTGTCCATCACATCTCCCCAATTTAACATTCCAACGCAGAGCCAACAGTAGGAAGGGCCATATTTAAACCCAATTTGCTAATCTGCGGTGGGATAAATATGAAAGATAATGATTCATTCAGGGGCTCTGAGCGGATGAAAGGAGACAGATCTGACTACCCGATCTGGAGAAGCGAAGAAAAGCTCCTTTTCTACTTAGATGTCGCAAGTTTGTTTAGTTCAGACCATGTTCAGAGATCCCTCCCTCTTCTCCCTCTCCCAGACCGCTGCTTTTAGAACTCTAGATAATGACAGTAATGATAATCATTACCCCCAGCAGAGCTAGAGGGAGTGTGCGAGTGTGTAGGAAACATGCAGTGATCCATAGAGAATATTGCTATTGTACTGTGTGTCGTGATGTAGGCCTAATGCCTAATGCCTAATGCCTACACGTTCTCACATACATGTGAGTCCAACACAGGGACAGATTATACGAGGGCGTTTACAGGTAGGCATTGATGCCTCTGCGCCATGACTCACAGCTTTTCCTGCCAAGCACGACAGGCGTACAGGCTGAGGAGGACATAGGGTTATTAACAGTATATTATTGGCTTTGTTTCCCTACACATATTTAATAATTCAACGGCAGATTGGGTAAATAAATAAGAGTATAATCTAATTTGAGTGTGTTCAAATCTAATTTGTGTGTGTGTGTGTGCGTGCGTGTGTGTGTGCGCGCGTGCGTGTGTGTGGGTATGTGTGTGTGTGTGAGAGAGAGAGAGAGAGAGAGAGAGAGAGAGAGAGAGAGAGAGCGAGAGAGAGACAGAGAGAGAGAGAGAGAGCGACAGAGAGAGAGAGAGAGAGAGAGAGAGAGAGCTATTGCTATGAGTCGTGGCATATACGACTGTCGCTTCACTGCAGTTTCTCCTGCAGCCACCCCACTCCCCCACCCTCTTCACCCCCCCCCTTCACCCTCTTCCCTCCCTCCCTCCCTGTCTCTTTCGCCATGCTCCTCCCTCGTTCCCCAGAGATTTACAAGGGCAGCCTTGCTCCTGGGCTTAAAAAGCTGTTACTGTTTCGCTCCACCCCTTCATCCCTCCGTCCCTCCATTCCTCCGTCTCCACCTCAGCCTCTTTTCTCTGGAAGAATGAATCCTTCCATCTCCACCTCAGCCTCTTTTCTCTGGTAGAATGAATCCTTCCGTCTCCACCTCAGTCTCTTTTCTCTGGTAGAATGAATCCTTCCGTCTCCACCTCAGCCTCTTTTCTCTGGTAGAATGAATCCTTCCATCTCCACCTCAGCCTCTTTTCTCTGATAGAATGAATCCTTCCGTCTCCACCTCAGCCTCTTTTCTCTGGTAGAATGAATCCTTCCGTCTCCACCTCAGCCTCTTTTCTCTGGTAGAATGAATCCTTCCGTCTCCACCTCAGCCTCTTTTCTCTGGTAGAATGAATCCTTCCGTCTCCACCTCAGCCTCTTTTCTCTGATAGAATGAATCCTTCCGTCTCCACCTCAGCCTCTTTTCTCTGGTAGAATGAATCCTTCCGTCTCCACCTCAGCCTCTTTTCTCTGATAGAATTAATCATTCCATCTCCACCTCAGCCTCTTTTCTCTGGTAGAATGAATCCTTCCGTCTCCACCTCAGCCTCTTTTCTCTGGTAGAATGAATCCTTCCGTCTCCACCTCAGCCTCTTTTCTCTGGTAGACTGAATCCTTCCGTCTCCACCTCAGCCTCTTTTCTCTGGAAGAATGAATCCTTCCATCTCCACCTCAGCCTCTTTTCTCTGATAGAATGAATCCTTCCATCTCCACCTCAGCCTCTTTTCTCTGATAGAATGAATCCTTCCGTCTCCACCTCAGCCTCTTTTCTCTGATAGACTGAATCCCTCCGTCCCTCCGTCTCCACCTCAGCCTCTTTTCTCTGGTAGACTGAATCCTTCCGTCTCCACCTCAGCCTCTTTTCTCTGGAAGAATGAATCCTTCCATCTCCACCTCAGCCTCTTTTCTCTGATAGAATGAATCCTTCCATCTCCACCTCAGCCTCTTTTCTCTGATAGAATGAATCCTTCCGTCTCCACCTCAGCCTCTTTTCTCTGGTAGAATGAATCCTTCCGTCTCCACCTCAGCCTCTTTTCTCTGGTAGACTGAATCCTTCCGTCTCCACCTCAGCCTCTTTTCTCTGGAAGAATGAATCCTTCCATCTCCACCTCAGCCTCTTTTCTCTGATAGAATGAATCCTTCCATCTCCACCTCAGCCTCTTTTCTCTGGAAGAATGAATCCTTCCGTCTCCACCTCAGTCTCTTTTCTCTGATAGAATGAATCCTTCCGTCTCCACCTCAGCCAATTTTCTCTGATAGAATGAATCCTTCCGTCTCCACCTCAGCCAATTTTCTCTGATAGAATGAATCCTTCCGTCTCCACCTCAGCCTCTTTTCTCTGATAGAATGAATCCTTCCGTCTCCACCTCAGCCTCTTTTCTCTGATAGAATAAATCCTTCCGTCCCTTCTTTTAGAACCAACAGACGAGATAGGGGGGTATGAGTGGCTGAGGTTTCAGATGGATTTTTGGCACATTTTATACACAATGGGAGTGTTTAAAGAGAGGGAGGAAGGGAGGAATAGATGGATGGTGTCAGGAGAGACAGTGAGGAATAGAGGGATGGTGTCAGGGGAGACAGTGAGGAATAGAGGGATGGTGTCAGGGGAGACAATGAGGAATAGAGGGATGGTGTCAGGGGAGACAGAGAGGAATAGAGGGATGGTGTCAGGGGAGACAATGAGGAATAGAGGGATGGTGTCAGGGGAGACAGAGAGGAATAGAGGGATGGTGTCAGGGGAGACAGTGAGGAATAGAGGGATGGTGTCAGGGGAGACAGTGAGGAATAGAAGGATGGTGTCAGGGGGAGACAGAGAGGAATAGAGGGAAGGTGTCAGGGGAGACAGTGAGGAATAGAGGGATGGTGTCAGGGGGAGACAGAGAGGAGTAGAGGGATGGTGTCAGGGAGACAGAGAGGAATAGAGGGATGGTGTCAGGGAGAGACAGAGAGGAATAGAGGGATGGTGTCAGGGGAGACAGTGAGGAAGAGAGGGATGGTGTCAGGGGAGACAATGAGGAATAGAGGGATGGTGTCAGGGGAGACAGTGAGGAATAGAGGGATGGTGTCAGGGGGAGACAGTGAGGAATAGAGGGATGGTGTCAGGGGGAGACAATGAGGAATAGAGGGATGGTGTCAGGGGAGACAGTGAGGAATAGAGGGATGGTGTCAGGGGAGACAGTGAGGAATAGAGGGATGGTGTCAGGGGGAGACAATGAGGAATAGAGGGATGGTGTCAGGGGGAGACAGAGAGGAATAGAGGGATGGTGTCAGGGGAGACAGTGGGGAATAGAGGGATGGTGTCAGGGGGAGACAATGAGGAATAGAGGGATGGTGTCAGGGGAGACAGAGAGGAATAGAGGGATGGTGTCAGGGGGAGACAATGAGGAATAGAGGGATGGTGTCAGGGGAGACAGTGGGGAATAGAGGGATGGTGTCAGGGGAGACAGAGAAGAATAGAGGTATGGTGTCAGGGGAGACAGTGGGGAATAGAGGGATGGTGTCAGGGGGAGACAATGAGGAATAGAGGGATGGTGTCAGGGGAGACAGTGGGGAATAGAGGGATGGTGTCAGGGGAGACAGAGAGGAATAGAGGGATGGTGTCAGGGGAGACAGAGAGGAATAGAGGGATGGTGTCAGGGGAGACAGTGGGGAATAGAGGGATGGTGTCAGGGGAGACAGAGAGGAATAGAGGGATGGTGTCAGGGGAGACAGTGGGGAATAGAGGGATGGTGTCAGGGGAGACAGTGGGGAATAGAGGGATGGTGTCAGGGGAGACAGTGAGGAATAGAGGGATGGTGTCAGGGAGACAGAGAGGAATAGAGGGATGGTGTCAGGGGAGACAGTGAGGAATAGAGGGATGGTGTCAGGGGGAGACAATGAGGAATAGAGGGATGGTGTCAGGGGGAGACAGAGAGGAATAGAGGGATGGTGTCAGGGGAGACAGTGGGGAATAGAGGGATGGTGTCAGGGGAGACAGTGGGGAATAGAGGGATGGTGTCAGGGGAGACAGTGAGGAATAGAGGGATGGTGTCAGGGGAGACAGTGAGGAATAGAGGGATGGTGTCAGGGGAGACAGTGAGGAATAGAGGGATGGTGTCAGGGGAGACAGAGAGGAATAGAGGGATGGTGTCAGGGGAGACAGTGGGGAATAGAGGGATGGTGTCAGGGAGACAGAGAGGAATAGAGGGATGGTGTCAGGGGAGACAGTGAGGAATAGAGGGATGGTGTCAGGGGGAGACAATGAGGAATAGAGGGATGGTGTCAGGGAGACAGAGAGGAATAGAGGGATGGTGTCAGGGGAGACAGTGAGGAATAGAAGGATGGTGTCAGGGAGACAGAGAGGAATAGAGGGATGGTGTCAGGGGAGACAGTGAGGAATAGAGGGATGGTGTCAGGGGAGACAATGAGGAATAGAGGGATGGTGTCAGGGGAGACAGAAAGGAATAGAGGGATAGTGTCAGGGGAGACAGTGGGGAATAGAGGGATGGTGTCAGGGGAGACAGAGAGGAATAGAGGGATGGTGTCAGGGGGAGACAGAGAGGAATAGAGGGATGGTGTCAGGGGAGACAGTGGGGAATAGAAGGATGGTGTCAGGGGGAGACAGAGAGGAATAGAGGGAAGGTGTCAGGGGAGACAATGAGGAATAGAGGGATGGTGTCAGGGGGAGACAGTGAGGAATAGAGGGATGGTGTCAGGGGGAGACAGAGAGGAATAGAGGGATGGTGTCAGGGGAGACAGAGAGGAATAGAGGGATAGTGTCAGGGGAGACAGTGGGGAATAGAGGGATGGTGTCAGGGGAGAGACACAAGCCCCTATGTGTAAATGGATTAGAAAAGCAGTCAATCTGGCTGCCCCTGAAACAAGGGAGCTAACAGGGACGGGATGACCAGATTCCCCCCATCAGCCAGGACATAAAATGGAATAAACACATCGCCAGGCTGGCTGTATTTCAGCACTGACACCGCCATCATAACCTGTGGCTCCAGACAGACAATAATTCAAGGCTTCTTATCCTACCACCCTGGGAACAGCAGTGTGACTGGTAGCCAGAGACACTGGACTCTGGAACAGCAGAGCAGTGTGTGTGTGTGTGTGTGTGTGTGTGTGTGTGTGTGTGTGTGTGTGTGTGTGTGTGTGTGTGTGTGTGTTCAATATCTGAAGGAAACTTACTAGAGGCCCTGTGGTTAAATTACCTGGTTAAATTACCTGGTTAAATCAGCTGGTTACATTACCTGGTTACATTACCTGGTTAAATTACCTGGTTACATTACCTGGTTAAATGACCTGGTTAAATTACCTGGTTATATTACCTGGTTACATTACCTGGTTACATGACCTGGTTAAATGACCTGGTTAAATGACCTGGTTACATTACCTGGTTATATTACCTGGTTACATTACCTGGTTACATTACCTGGTTATAGTACCTGGTTACATTACCTGGTTACATTACCTGGTTATATTACTTGGTTATATTACCTGGTTACATTACCTGGTTACATTACCTGGTTACATTACCTGGTTATATTACCTGGTTACATTACCTGGTTATATTACCGGGTTACATTACCTGGTTACATTACCTGGTTATATTACCTGGTTACATTACCTGGTTATATTACCTGGTTACATTACCTGGTTATATTACCTGGTTACATTACCTGGTTACATTACCTGGTTATATTACCTGGTTATATTACCTGGTTATATTACCTGGTTACGTTACCTGGTTACATTACCTGGTTATATTACCTGGTTATATTACCTGGTTACATTACCTGGTTATATTACCTGGTTATATTACCAGGTTACATTACCTGGTTACATTACCTGGTTAAATGACCTGGTTAAATTACCTGGTTATATTACCTGGTTACATTACCTGGTTACATTACCTGGTTATATTACCTGGTTATATTACCTGGTTACATTACCTGGTTATATTACCTGGTTACATTACCTGGTTATATTACCTGGTTACATTACCTGGTTACATTACCTGGTTACATTACCTGGTTATATTACCTGGTTATATTACCTGGTTATATTACCGGGTTACGTTACCTGGTTACATTACCTGGTTATATTACCTGGTTATATTACCTGGTTACATTACCTGGTTATATTACCAGGTTATATTACCAGGTTACATTACCTGGTTATATTACCTGGTTACATTACCTGGTTACATTACCTGCTTATATTACCTGCTTATATTACCTGGTTATATTACCCAGTTATATTACCTGGTTATATTACCTGGTTACATTACCTGGTTACATTTGGCAAAGGAGTTGACACTCAGTTAGGCTTGTGAGATACAGAGATGAGGAAGCTGAGATACAGAGATGGGAGGAAGCTGAGATACTGAGGTGGGAGGAAGCTGAGATACAGAGGTGGGAGGAGACTGAGATACAGAGGAGGATCAGATATATATAGAGGTGGGAGGAGACTAAGATACAGAGGAGGATCAGATATATATAGAGGTGGGAGGAGACTAAGATACTGAGGTAGGAGGAGACTGAGATACAAAGGTGGGAGGAGACTGAGATACAGAGGTGGAAGGAGGCTAAGATGCAGAGGTGGGAGGAGGCTGAGAAACTGAGATGGGAGGAGACTACGATACTGAGGTAGGAGGAGACTGAGATACAGAGGTGGGAGGAGACTGAGATACTGAGGTGGGAGGAGGCTGAGATACTGAGGTGGGAGGAGGCTGAGATACTGAGGTGGGAGGAGACTGAGATACAGAGATGGGAGGAGGCTAAGATGCAGAGGTGGGAGGAGGCTGAGATACTGAGGTGGGAGGAGACTAAGATACTGAGGTAGGAGGAGACTGAGATACAGAGGTGGGAGGAGACTGAGATACAGAGATGGGAGGAGGCTAAGATGCAGAGGTGGGAGGAGGCTGAGATACTGAGGTGGTAGGAGACTAAGATACTGAGGTAGGAGGAGACTGAGATACAGAGGTGGGAGGAGACTGAGATACTGAGGTGGGAGGAGGCTGAGATACTGAGGTGAGAGGAGGCTGAGATACTGAGGTGGGAGGAGACTGAGATACAGAGATGGGAGGAGGCTAAGATGCAGAGGTGGGAGGAGGCTGAGATACTGAGGTGGGGGGAGGCTGACATACTGAGGTGGGAGGAGACTGAGATACAGAGGAGGATCAGATATATATAGAGGTGGGAGGAGACTGAGGTAGGAGGAGACTGAGATACAAAGGTGGGAGGAGACTGAGATACAGAGGAGGATCAGATATATATAGAGGTGGGAGGAGACTGAGATACAGATGAGGATCAGATAAATATAGAGGTGGGAGGAGACTAAGATACTGAGGTAGGAGGAGACTGAGATACAGAGGTGGGAGGAGACTGAGATACTGAGGTAGGAGGAGACTGAGATACTGAGGTAGGAGGAGACTGAGATACAGAGGTGGGAGGAGACTTAGATACTGAGGTAGGAGGAGACTGAGATACAGAGGTGGGAGGAGACTAAGATACTGAGGTAGGAGGAGACTGAGATACAGAGGTGGGAGGAGACTGAGATACAGAGATGGGAGGAGGCTGAGATACTGAGGTGGGAGGAGACTGAGATACAGAGATGGGAGGAGGCTGAGATACAGAGATGGGAGGAGACTAAGATACTGAGGTAGGAGGAGACTGAGATACAGAGGTGGGAGGAGACTGAGATACAGAGATGGGAGGAGGCTGAGATACTGAGGTGGGAGGAGACTGAGATACAGAGATGGGAGAAGACTGAGATACAGAGATGGGAGGAGGCTAAGATGCAGAGGTGGGAGGAGGCTGAGATACTGAGGTGGGAGGAGACTGAGATACAGAGGTGGGAGGAGACTGAGATACAGAGATGGGAGGAGGCTGAGATACTGAGGTGGGAGGAGACTGAGATACAGAGATGGGAGAAGACTGAGATACAGAGGAGGATCAGATATATATAGAGGTGGGAGGAGACTGAGATACAGATGAGGATCAGATAAATATAGAGGTGGGAGGAGACTAAGATACTGAGGTAGGAGGAGACTGAGATACAGAGATGGGAGAAGACTGAGATACAGAGATGGGAGAAGACTGAGATACAGAGATGGGAGGAGGCTAAACTCTCTAGCTGCCTCTTTCTCATCAGCCCTTTCCCTTTCCTCTTCTTGTCTCCTCCCCTTCTTGTCTCCTCTCCTTCTTGTCTCCTCCCCTTCTTGTCTCCTCTCCCTTCCTCACCTCTCCTCTTCTCCCTCCTCCTCTCCTCACCTCTCCACCTCAGCCTCTTTTCTCTGGTAGAATGAATCCTTCCGTCTCCACCTCAGCCTCTTTTCTCTGGTAGACTGAATCCTTCCGTCTCCACCTCAGCCTCTTTTCTCTGGAAGAATGAATCCTTCCATCTCCACCTCAGCCTCTTTTCTCTGATAGAATGAATCCTTCCATCTCCACCTCAGCCTCTTTTCTCTGGAAGAATGAATCCTTCCGTCTCCACCTCAGTCTCTTTTCTCTGATAGAATGAATCCTTCCGTCTCCACCTCAGCCAATTTTCTCTGATAGAATGAATCCTTCCGTCTCCACCTCAGCCAATTTTCTCTGATAGAATGAATCCTTCCGTCTCCACCTCAGCCTCTTTTCTCTGATAGAATGAATCCTTCCGTCTCCACCTCAGCCTCTTTTCTCTGATAGAATAAATCCTTCCGTCCCTTCTTTTAGAACCAACAGACGAGATAGGGGGGTATGAGTGGCTGAGGTTTCAGATGGATTTTTGGCACATTTTATACACAATGGGAGTGTTTAAAGAGAGGGAGGAAGGGAGGAATAGATGGATGGTGTCAGGAGAGACAGTGAGGAATAGAGGGATGGTGTCAGGGGAGACAGTGAGGAATAGAGGGATGGTGTCAGGGGAGACAATGAGGAATAGAGGGATGGTGTCAGGGGAGACAGAGAGGAATAGAGGGATGGTGTCAGGGGAGACAATGAGGAATAGAGGGATGGTGTCAGGGGAGACAGAGAGGAATAGAGGGATGGTGTCAGGGGAGACAGTGAGGAATAGAGGGATGGTGTCAGGGGAGACAGTGAGGAATAGAAGGATGGTGTCAGGGGGAGACAGAGAGGAATAGAGGGAAGGTGTCAGGGGAGACAGTGAGGAATAGAGGGATGGTGTCAGGGGGAGACAGAGAGGAGTAGAGGGATGGTGTCAGGGAGACAGAGAGGAATAGAGGGATGGTGTCAGGGAGAGACAGAGAGGAATAGAGGGATGGTGTCAGGGGAGACAGTGAGGAAGAGAGGGATGGTGTCAGGGGAGACAATGAGGAATAGAGGGATGGTGTCAGGGGAGACAGTGAGGAATAGAGGGATGGTGTCAGGGGGAGACAGTGAGGAATAGAGGGATGGTGTCAGGGGGAGACAATGAGGAATAGAGGGATGGTGTCAGGGGAGACAGTGAGGAATAGAGGGATGGTGTCAGGGGAGACAGTGAGGAATAGAGGGATGGTGTCAGGGGGAGACAATGAGGAATAGAGGGATGGTGTCAGGGGGAGACAGAGAGGAATAGAGGGATGGTGTCAGGGGAGACAGTGGGGAATAGAGGGATGGTGTCAGGGGGAGACAATGAGGAATAGAGGGATGGTGTCAGGGGAGACAGAGAGGAATAGAGGGATGGTGTCAGGGGGAGACAATGAGGAATAGAGGGATGGTGTCAGGGGAGACAGTGGGGAATAGAGGGATGGTGTCAGGGGAGACAGAGAAGAATAGAGGTATGGTGTCAGGGGAGACAGTGGGGAATAGAGGGATGGTGTCAGGGGGAGACAATGAGGAATAGAGGGATGGTGTCAGGGGAGACAGTGGGGAATAGAGGGATGGTGTCAGGGGAGACAGAGAGGAATAGAGGGATGGTGTCAGGGGAGACAGAGAGGAATAGAGGGATGGTGTCAGGGGAGACAGTGGGGAATAGAGGGATGGTGTCAGGGGAGACAGAGAGGAATAGAGGGATGGTGTCAGGGGAGACAGTGGGGAATAGAGGGATGGTGTCAGGGGAGACAGTGGGGAATAGAGGGATGGTGTCAGGGGAGACAGTGAGGAATAGAGGGATGGTGTCAGGGAGACAGAGAGGAATAGAGGGATGGTGTCAGGGGAGACAGTGAGGAATAGAGGGATGGTGTCAGGGGGAGACAATGAGGAATAGAGGGATGGTGTCAGGGGGAGACAGAGAGGAATAGAGGGATGGTGTCAGGGGAGACAGTGGGGAATAGAGGGATGGTGTCAGGGGAGACAGTGGGGAATAGAGGGATGGTGTCAGGGGAGACAGTGAGGAATAGAGGGATGGTGTCAGGGGAGACAGTGAGGAATAGAGGGATGGTGTCAGGGGAGACAGTGAGGAATAGAGGGATGGTGTCAGGGGAGACAGAGAGGAATAGAGGGATGGTGTCAGGGGAGACAGTGGGGAATAGAGGGATGGTGTCAGGGAGACAGAGAGGAATAGAGGGATGGTGTCAGGGGAGACAGTGAGGAATAGAGGGATGGTGTCAGGGGGAGACAATGAGGAATAGAGGGATGGTGTCAGGGAGACAGAGAGGAATAGAGGGATGGTGTCAGGGGAGACAGTGAGGAATAGAAGGATGGTGTCAGGGAGACAGAGAGGAATAGAGGGATGGTGTCAGGGGAGACAGTGAGGAATAGAGGGATGGTGTCAGGGGAGACAATGAGGAATAGAGGGATGGTGTCAGGGGAGACAGAAAGGAATAGAGGGATAGTGTCAGGGGAGACAGTGGGGAATAGAGGGATGGTGTCAGGGGAGACAGAGAGGAATAGAGGGATGGTGTCAGGGGGAGACAGAGAGGAATAGAGGGATGGTGTCAGGGGAGACAGTGGGGAATAGAAGGATGGTGTCAGGGGGAGACAGAGAGGAATAGAGGGAAGGTGTCAGGGGAGACAATGAGGAATAGAGGGATGGTGTCAGGGGGAGACAGTGAGGAATAGAGGGATGGTGTCAGGGGGAGACAGAGAGGAATAGAGGGATGGTGTCAGGGGAGACAGAGAGGAATAGAGGGATAGTGTCAGGGGAGACAGTGGGGAATAGAGGGATGGTGTCAGGGGAGAGACACAAGCCCCTATGTGTAAATGGATTAGAAAAGCAGTCAATCTGGCTGCCCCTGAAACAAGGGAGCTAACAGGGACGGGATGACCAGATTCCCCCCATCAGCCAGGACATAAAATGGAATAAACACATCGCCAGGCTGGCTGTATTTCAGCACTGACACCGCCATCATAACCTGTGGCTCCAGACAGACAATAATTCAAGGCTTCTTATCCTACCACCCTGGGAACAGCAGTGTGACTGGTAGCCAGAGACACTGGACTCTGGAACAGCAGAGCAGTGTGTGTGTGTGTGTGTGTGTGTGTGTGTGTGTGTGTGTGTGTGTGTGTGTGTGTGTGTGTGTGTGTGTGTTCAATATCTGAAGGAAACTTACTAGAGGCCCTGTGGTTAAATTACCTGGTTAAATTACCTGGTTAAATCAGCTGGTTACATTACCTGGTTACATTACCTGGTTAAATTACCTGGTTACATTACCTGGTTAAATGACCTGGTTAAATTACCTGGTTATATTACCTGGTTACATTACCTGGTTACATGACCTGGTTAAATGACCTGGTTAAATGACCTGGTTACATTACCTGGTTATATTACCTGGTTACATTACCTGGTTACATTACCTGGTTATAGTACCTGGTTACATTACCTGGTTACATTACCTGGTTATATTACTTGGTTATATTACCTGGTTACATTACCTGGTTACATTACCTGGTTACATTACCTGGTTATATTACCTGGTTACATTACCTGGTTATATTACCGGGTTACATTACCTGGTTACATTACCTGGTTATATTACCTGGTTACATTACCTGGTTATATTACCTGGTTACATTACCTGGTTATATTACCTGGTTACATTACCTGGTTACATTACCTGGTTATATTACCTGGTTATATTACCTGGTTATATTACCTGGTTACGTTACCTGGTTACATTACCTGGTTATATTACCTGGTTATATTACCTGGTTACATTACCTGGTTATATTACCTGGTTATATTACCAGGTTACATTACCTGGTTACATTACCTGGTTAAATGACCTGGTTAAATTACCTGGTTATATTACCTGGTTACATTACCTGGTTACATTACCTGGTTATATTACCTGGTTATATTACCTGGTTACATTACCTGGTTATATTACCTGGTTACATTACCTGGTTATATTACCTGGTTACATTACCTGGTTACATTACCTGGTTACATTACCTGGTTATATTACCTGGTTATATTACCTGGTTATATTACCGGGTTACGTTACCTGGTTACATTACCTGGTTATATTACCTGGTTATATTACCTGGTTACATTACCTGGTTATATTACCAGGTTATATTACCAGGTTACATTACCTGGTTATATTACCTGGTTACATTACCTGGTTACATTACCTGCTTATATTACCTGCTTATATTACCTGGTTATATTACCCAGTTATATTACCTGGTTATATTACCTGGTTACATTACCTGGTTACATTTGGCAAAGGAGTTGACACTCAGTTAGGCTTGTGAGATACAGAGATGAGGAAGCTGAGATACAGAGATGGGAGGAAGCTGAGATACTGAGGTGGGAGGAAGCTGAGATACAGAGGTGGGAGGAGACTGAGATACAGAGGAGGATCAGATATATATAGAGGTGGGAGGAGACTAAGATACAGAGGAGGATCAGATATATATAGAGGTGGGAGGAGACTAAGATACTGAGGTAGGAGGAGACTGAGATACAAAGGTGGGAGGAGACTGAGATACAGAGGTGGAAGGAGGCTAAGATGCAGAGGTGGGAGGAGGCTGAGAAACTGAGATGGGAGGAGACTACGATACTGAGGTAGGAGGAGACTGAGATACAGAGGTGGGAGGAGACTGAGATACTGAGGTGGGAGGAGGCTGAGATACTGAGGTGGGAGGAGGCTGAGATACTGAGGTGGGAGGAGACTGAGATACAGAGATGGGAGGAGGCTAAGATGCAGAGGTGGGAGGAGGCTGAGATACTGAGGTGGGAGGAGACTAAGATACTGAGGTAGGAGGAGACTGAGATACAGAGGTGGGAGGAGACTGAGATACAGAGATGGGAGGAGGCTAAGATGCAGAGGTGGGAGGAGGCTGAGATACTGAGGTGGTAGGAGACTAAGATACTGAGGTAGGAGGAGACTGAGATACAGAGGTGGGAGGAGACTGAGATACTGAGGTGGGAGGAGGCTGAGATACTGAGGTGAGAGGAGGCTGAGATACTGAGGTGGGAGGAGACTGAGATACAGAGATGGGAGGAGGCTAAGATGCAGAGGTGGGAGGAGGCTGAGATACTGAGGTGGGGGGAGGCTGACATACTGAGGTGGGAGGAGACTGAGATACAGAGGAGGATCAGATATATATAGAGGTGGGAGGAGACTGAGGTAGGAGGAGACTGAGATACAAAGGTGGGAGGAGACTGAGATACAGAGGAGGATCAGATATATATAGAGGTGGGAGGAGACTGAGATACAGATGAGGATCAGATAAATATAGAGGTGGGAGGAGACTAAGATACTGAGGTAGGAGGAGACTGAGATACAGAGGTGGGAGGAGACTGAGATACTGAGGTAGGAGGAGACTGAGATACTGAGGTAGGAGGAGACTGAGATACAGAGGTGGGAGGAGACTTAGATACTGAGGTAGGAGGAGACTGAGATACAGAGGTGGGAGGAGACTAAGATACTGAGGTAGGAGGAGACTGAGATACAGAGGTGGGAGGAGACTGAGATACAGAGATGGGAGGAGGCTGAGATACTGAGGTGGGAGGAGACTGAGATACAGAGATGGGAGGAGGCTGAGATACAGAGATGGGAGGAGACTAAGATACTGAGGTAGGAGGAGACTGAGATACAGAGGTGGGAGGAGACTGAGATACAGAGATGGGAGGAGGCTGAGATACTGAGGTGGGAGGAGACTGAGATACAGAGATGGGAGAAGACTGAGATACAGAGATGGGAGGAGGCTAAGATGCAGAGGTGGGAGGAGGCTGAGATACTGAGGTGGGAGGAGACTGAGATACAGAGGTGGGAGGAGACTGAGATACAGAGATGGGAGGAGGCTGAGATACTGAGGTGGGAGGAGACTGAGATACAGAGATGGGAGAAGACTGAGATACAGAGGAGGATCAGATATATATAGAGGTGGGAGGAGACTGAGATACAGATGAGGATCAGATAAATATAGAGGTGGGAGGAGACTAAGATACTGAGGTAGGAGGAGACTGAGATACAGAGATGGGAGAAGACTGAGATACAGAGATGGGAGAAGACTGAGATACAGAGATGGGAGGAGGCTAAACTCTCTAGCTGCCTCTTTCTCATCAGCCCTTTCCCTTTCCTCTTCTTGTCTCCTCCCCTTCTTGTCTCCTCTCCTTCTTGTCTCCTCCCCTTCTTGTCTCCTCTCCCTTCCTCACCTCTCCTCTTCTCCCTCCTCCTCTCCCCACCTCCTCTCTCCTCACCTGTCCCCCCCCCTCCTCTCTACTCCTCTGTCCTCTCCTCACCTCTCCCCTCCCGTCCCCTCCCCTCCTCTCCTCTGGTTTAAATATAGAGCCCCCAGGGTAGTGTTAATGGACTCCTGCCTTTGACCTTATTAAAGCCACATTAGAGCTGACAGTGGTGGATCTCTTTCTCCCTCTTTCTCTTTCTTCTCTCTATCAATCTTCTCCTCAGTTTTATCTCCTACTCCTGGACCTGGCTTCCTGCTGGACCTGGCTTCCTGCTCCAGAGGTGTGACCTCTGTCTCCAGATACCGATCGCTCCTGGAAATAGACCACTGAGCATTCTCCCAGTGTGGTTTGGATGAACTAAAAAAGGTACGTACAATAACCATTCGGTCGGCGCTGACGGACATCGTTGCTTTGTGAATGTCTATTTCTGCCAGAGGTTACAGGGGTTACAGTGCACTGAGATAAAGAGGAACCTCTGGCAGGCATAGACATTCTCAAAGAAATTATGTTGTCACCGACCCTTAGACGTTTTCTACATTTTGTTACATTACAGCCTAATTCTAAAATGTTTTTTTTTTTAAATTCCCCCATCAATCTGCATACAATACCCCATAATGACAAAGCAAAAACAGGTTTTTTGAAATGTGTGCTAATTCATAAAAATAAAAATAAATGAAATATCACATTTCCATAAGTATTCAGAACCTTTATTCAGTACTTTGTTTAAGCACCTTTGGCAGTGATTACAGCCTTGAGTCTTCTTGGGTATGACGCTAAAATCTTGGCACAGCTGTATTTGGGGGGTTTCTCACATTCTTCTTTGCAGAACCTCTCAAGCTCTGTCAGGTTGGATGGAGAGCATCGCTGCGCAACTATTTCAATGGTCTCTCCCGAGATGTTAAATCGGGCTCGGGCTGGGCCACTCAAGGACATGTCTTGGCTGTGTGCTTAGGGTCGTTGTCCTGTTGGAAGGTCCTAAGTGCCCTGTAGCAGGTTTTCATCAAGTATCTCTCTGTACTTTGCTCCGTTCATCTTTGCCTCGATCCTGACTAGTCTCCCAGTCTCTACCGCTGAAAAACATCCCCATAGCATGATGCTGCCACCGCCATGATGCTGCCACCGCCATGATGCTGCCACCGCCATGATGCTGCCACCGCCATGATGCTGCCACCGCCATGATGCTGCCACCACCATGATGCTGCCACCACCATGCTTCGCCGTAGGGAT
This sequence comes from Oncorhynchus mykiss, assembly GCF_013265735.2. Lineage (NCBI taxonomy): Eukaryota > Metazoa > Chordata > Actinopteri > Salmoniformes > Salmonidae > Oncorhynchus > Oncorhynchus mykiss. The sequence continues at coordinate 9,848,150 of NC_048570.1, forward strand.
GGTGCCAGGTTTCCTTTAGATGTGACGCTTGGCATTCAGGCCAAAGAGTTAAATCTTGGTTTCATCAGACCAGAAAATCTTGTTTCTCATGGTCTGATAGTCTTTAGGTGCCTTTTGCCAAACTCCAAGCAGGATTTCATGTGCCTTTTACTGAGGAGTGGCTTCCGTCTGGCCACACTACCATAAAGGTCTGATCGGTGGAGTGCTGCACAGATGGTTGTCCTTCTGGAAATTTTTCACATCTCAACAGATGTGAAAAAAAAAAAAAAAAAGAGGAACTCTGTTCTTGGTCACCCGATGGCTTAGCTCTAGGAAGAGTCTTGGTGGTTCCAAACTTCTTCCATTTAAGAATGATGGAGGCCACTGTGCTCTTTGGGGACCTTCAATTCTGCAGGAATTTTTTGGTACCCTTCCCCAGATCTGTGCCTCGACACAATCCTGTCTAGGAGCTCTACAGATAATTCCTTTGACTTCATGGCTTGGTTTTTGCTCTGACGTGCACTGTCAAATGTGTGACCTTATATAGGCAGGTGTGTGCCTTTCTAAATCATGTCCAATCAATTGAATGTACCACAGATGGACTCCGATCAAGTTGTAGAAACATCTCAAGGATGATCAATGGAAACAGGATGCATCTGAAGTCAATTTCGAGTCTCAAAGCAAAGGGTCTGAATACTTTTGTAAATAAGGTATTTCTGTTAATAAAGGAAAGGGCGGGACTAGGCCTGGACGGTGGGTGGTGAGATGAACACTTAAGAAACGCCTATATCTTCAGCACTTCCGGCCGGAGCTAGAAACCCAGGGTAACGAAGTGAGAAGTGGGCTCCTTGCTCCCTCCGTCATGAATAAAGCAAGAGAGAAGTGGTCTTTTGGGGCTGTAGTTGGGCTGTAGTGTAGCAGGTTGAGAGCTTCAAATTCCTTGGTGTCCACATCAACAACAAACTAGATTGGTCCAAACACACCAAGACAGTCGTGAAGAGGGCACGACAAAGCCTATTCCCCCTCAGGAAACTAAAAAGATTTGGCATGGATCCTGAAATCCTCAAAAGGTTCTACAGCTGCAACATCGAGAGCATCCTGACTGGTTGCATCACTGCCTGGTACGGCAACTGCTCGGCCTCCGACCGCAATGCACTTCAGAGGGTAGTGCGTACGGCCCAGTACATCACTGAGGCAAAGCTGGCTGCCATCCAGGACCTCTACACCAGGCGGTGCCAGAGGAAGGCCCTAAAAATTGTCAAAGACCCCAGCCACCCCAGTCATTGACTGTTCTCTCTACTACCGCATGGCAAGCGGCACCAGAGCGCCAAGTCTAGGACAAAAAGGCTTCTCAACAGGTTTTACACCCAAGCCATAAGACTCCTGAACAGGTAATCAAATGGCTACCCGGACTATTTGCATTGTATGCCCCCCTCCAACCCCTCTTTTACGCTGCTGCTATTCTCTATTTATCATATATGCATAGTCACTTTAACGATACCTACATGTACATACTACCTCAATAAGCCTGACTAACAGGTGTGTCTGTATGTAGCCTTGCTACTCTTTTTTCAAATATATTTGTACTGTTTTTTTATTTCTTTACTTATCTACACACACATACCTTTTTTTGGCACCATTGGTTAGAGCCTGTAAGTAAGCATTTCACTGTAAGGTCTACCTACACCTGTTGTATTCAGCATTTCACTGTAAGGTCTACTACACCTGTTGTATTCAGCATTTCACTGTAAGGTCTACTACACCTGTTGTATTTAGCGCACGTGACAAATAAACTTTGATTTGATTTGATTTGGGTCAGCAGAGCCTGCATAGTCTAGCCCCATGGAAAGCCCTGGAAATGTTGCACATGCAGGAACAAACAACGGCCAATATTCAATGGTTCAATGGTTCAACGGTCACTTTCTGGTTGACCTTCTGCACAGTACCGCTGTGGGACCAGCAGCGTTGACTCACCCACAGCCCCATAGGGTAAACCAGGATAGGGTAAACCAGGTCACACAGTCAAATGAAAATGGGACTCGGATTGAACACCAGGCAGTGCCTTAATCATAGAGGAGATGTAAGAACTGAATGGCCTCTGGGGAGGTAAACATCCCAATGTCGTCATACAGAACATGTTGTGACAGCTTGTTCAGCCCTAGGAACATCCTTACTACTATTCACCCTCTGTGTGACATGATAGCAACCTGTATTTAACGTGATCACAACCTGTACTTAACATGATCACAACCTGTACTTAACGTGATAGCAACCTGTATTTAACGTGATCACAACCTGTACTTAACGTGATAGCAACCTGTATTTAACGTGATCACAACCTGTACTTAACGTGATAGCAACCTGTATTTAACGTGATCACAACCTGTACTTAACGTGATAGCAACCTGTATTTAACGTGATAGCAACCTGTATTTAACGTGATCACAACCTGTACTTAACGTGATAGCAACCTGTACTTAACGTGATAGCAACCTGTATTTAACGTGATAGCAACCTGTATTTAACGTGATAGCAACCTGTATTTAACGTGATAGCAACCTGTACTTAACGTGATAGCAACCTGTATTTAACGTGATCACAACCTGTACTTAACGTGATAGCAACCTGTATTTAACGTGATCACAACCTGTACTTAACGTGATAGCAACCTGTATTTAACGTGATCACAACCTGTACTTAACGTGATAGCAACCTGTACTTAACGTGATAGCAACCTGTATTTAACGTGATAGCAACCTGTACTTAACGTGATAGCAACCTGTATTTAACGTGATCACAACCTGTACTTAACGTGATAGCAACCTGTACTTAACGTGATAGCAACCTGTATTTAACGTGATAGCAACCTGTATTTAACGTGATCACAACCTGTA
>NC_048570.1:9856022-9861022 GCF_013265735.2 Oncorhynchus mykiss
CAATAGATCCGTAAAGCATTATATCCAGATTTATTCCCCTCCTAAACAATAGATCCGTAAAGAATTATATCCAGATTTATTCCCCTCCTAAACGTGATGTGTAGACGGTACGACCGCAGTCGCGCAAATGTTCATTTAGGAGTGTGTGAAGCTGCTGGCTTGCCAATCATGGTCCCAGCAAATCTGTGCAAAAAAATAAGTACTATAACAACAAACCTAAGAAATAGGTCACATTGACAGAGATCCTCACATGGACCATTTTATTAGGCTATCGGTTTTACTGGGCTTATATAAGCCAAAAGGTTATAGACGTAGGTAGTTGAAGAGAGCAGAGTTGGAGAGAGAACACATTCCCTTGAGATATATTTTGCATGTAGCCTGGAGCGGGGCGACTTTCAGACGGAGACAAATAAAGTCAGCAAAAAAAGAAACATCCCTTTATCAGGACCCTGTCATTCAAAGATAATTCGTAAAAATGCAAATAACTTCACAGATCTTCATTGTAAAGGGTTTTAACACTGTTTCTCATGCTTCTTCAATGAACTATAAACAATTAATGAACATGCACCTGTGGAACGGTCGTTAAGACACTAACAGCTTACAGACAGTAGGCAATTACGATCACAGTTATGAAAACTTAGGACACTAAAGAGGCCTTTCTACTGACTCTGAAAAACACCAAAAGAAAGATGCCCAGGGTCCCTGCTCATCTGCGTGAACATGCCTTAGGCAAGCTGCAAGGGGGCATGAGGACTGCAGATATGGCCAGGGCAATAAATTGCAATGTCTGTACTGTGAGACACCCAAGACAGCACTACAGGGAGACAGGAAGGAAAGCTGATCGTCCTCACAGTGGCAGACCACATGTAACAGCACCTGCACAGGATTAGTACATCCGAAACTCACACCTGCGTGACAGGTACAGGATGGCAACAACAACTGCCCGAGTTACACCAGGAACACAATCCCTCCAGGGCTTGTAGGTCTGTTGTAAGGCAGGTCCTCATCAGACATCACCGGCAACAACATCGCCTACGGGCACAAACCCACCATCTCTGGACCAGACAGGACTGGCAAAAAGTGCTCTTCACTGACGAGTAATGGTTTTGTCTCACCAGGGGTGATGGTCGGATTCGAGTTTATCGTCGAAGAAATGAGCGTTACACCGAGGCCTGTACTCCGGAGCGGGATCGATTTGGAGGTGGAGGGTCTGTCATGGTCTGGGGAGGTGTGTCACACCATCATCGGTCTGAGCTTGTTGTCATTGCAGGCAATCTCAATGCTGTGTGTTACAGGGAAGACATCCTCCTCCCTCATGTGGTACCCTTCCTACAAGCTCATCCTGACATGACCCTCCAGCATGACAATGCCACCAGCCATACTGCTCATTCTATGCGTGATTTCCTGCAAGACAGGAATATCAGTGTTCTGCCATGGCCAGCGAAGAGCCCGGATCTCAATCCCATTGAGTATGTCTGGGACCTGTTGGATCAAAGGGTGAGGGCTAGGGCCATTCCCTCCAGAAATGTCCGGGAACTTGCATGTGCCTTGGTGGAAGAGTGGGGTAACATCTCACAGCAAGAACTGGCAAATATGGTGCAGTCCATGAGGAGGAGATGAACTGCAGTGCTTAATTCAGCTGGTGGCCACACCAGATACTGACTGTTATTTTTGATTTTGACCCCCCTTTGTTCAGGGACACATTACTGAATTTCTGTTCGTCACACGTCTGTGGAACTTGTTCAGTTTATGTCTCAGTTGTTGAATCTTTTTATGTTCATACAAATATTTACACATGTTAAGTTTGATGAAAATAAACGCAGTTGACAGTGAGAGGACAGTGAGAGGACAGTGAGTTGACAGTGAGAGGACAGTGAGAGGACAGTGAGAGGACAGTGAGTTGACAGTGAGAGGACAGTGAGAGGACAGTGAGAGGACAGTGAGTTGACAGTGAGAGGACAGTGAGAGGACAGTGAGAGGACAGTGAGTTGACAGTGAGAGGACAGTGAGAGGACAGTGAGAGGACAGTGAGAGGGCAGTGAGTTGACAGTGAGAGGACAGTGAGAGGACAGTGAGAGGACAGTGAGTTGACAGTGAGAGGACAGTGAGAGGACAGTGAGAGGACAGTGAGAGGACAGTGAGAGGAGGTTTATTTTTTTGTCCTTTTCTTGTCCTGCTAAGCATTCAAAATGTAACGAGTACTTTTGGGTGTCAGGGAGTTAAAAGTACATTATTTTCTTTAGGAATGTAGTGAAGTAAAAGTAAAAGTTGTCAAAAATATAAATTGGAAAGCAAAGTACAGATACCCCCCCAAAAAACGGTGTATGTAGTACTTTAAAGTACATTTACTTAAGTACTTTACACCACTGGACACGGGCACCTGATCTTACATGCACAATAAGCAGAGGAGAGGTACGTTACTGAACTTGAAGCAGCCAGAATGATAACAGATATCACTAATCGCGTGAAAGAGAGGGGGTTCCATGGCCCTGGGCCTCCACACAACACTAGAGGCCCAGCTTTCTGGCGAAACACATTTCACAACATCCAACCCAGTGCTCACAGGACAGCAGAGAAGAAAAGAGGGAAGGAGAGTGATAGAGAAAGAGAGAGTGCTTTAGAGAGATAGAGAGAGATATATAGAGAGAGAGTGATAGAGAAAGAGAAAAAGAGAGAGTGTGCTTTAGAGATATATATATATATATATATATATATATATATATATATATATATATAGAGAGAGAGAGAGAGAGAGAGTGATAGAGAAAGAGAGAGTGTGTTGATTCCTCACATCTTCTACTCTCACTTCCTTAAAACGATATGCGTTTTGAGAAGGAGGTGAGGAGAGAGGATGTGAGGAATCAAGCACATACAATTAAGATTCACCCTTACACAATCTACAGAGCTTTATGCAGGAATGGACTGGGACCAGAAAGATGGACAAGCCTGTTTGGCCCTATGGCCAGTTGATTTATGTACAGAGCTCTATGCATAGAGGAAAGGGCAGTGTGATGTCACATCAGTTTATGCTCTACGTGAAAGGAGTAGCCATTTTTCACTGAAAAACATTTGAACATCTGTCACTTTACATTTTGTGACCCGGCAAGAAGATGGCCTGGACAGCAGCAACAAACACACAGTCCACATAAACATGTTGTGACAAACGACGGGTTTCTAAGAGAGACTACACAGCGGAGAGCTTTATAAAGTCGTTCACCGCGGCTCGTGGCCTGGATTACCATGGCAACAGTGAGATGTTTGCAGAGAGGTGGATAAACAGACACAATGCAAGGAATGAAACCGCTCAGATTCCGCTTGCATCCCCACAGGCACCCTATTCCCTATGTAGTGCACTACTTTTGACCAGAGCCCTATGAGAAGTAGTGCACTAGATAGGGAATAGGGTGCCATTAAGGACACAATAATCCCTATGTAGTGCACTACTTTTGACCAGAGCCTTATGAGAAGTAGTGCACTAGATAGAGAATAGGGTGACATTCAGGACACAGATCATCCCTATGTAGTGCACTACTTTTGACCAGAGCCCTATGAGAAGTAGTGCACTAGATAGAGAATAGGGTGCCATTCAGGACACACTAATATCCACCATCGGAACCTGGGACATAATACATAAATGACAAAGATCTAATTTAAAACCTTCCGGTTACTAGTCCAACGCTCTAACCACTAGGCTACCCTGCTGCCCCATGTATTAACTGAACCAACCTTTGACATACATCTGTATGGATTACTAAAAGCCTTCCAATTCAGCATGTAGCATGTGATTTGATAAAAAGCCTGAATACTGTGTATCCGAGTCAGTCCAAAAAACACATGCCCATCAATGTACATGATCATCTTGAACTGCACATGTGTAGTCTTATTAGTGAGATATATTATAAAATACATATATAATATAAATCATGTATAATATAATATATATATAATATAAATCATGTATAATATAATATATATCATATATAATATATATAAAATATAATATAAATCATGTATAATATAATATATATATAATATAAATCATGTATAATATAATATATATCATATATAATATATATAAAATATAATATAACATATATAATATAATATATATCATATATAATATATATATAATATAATATAAATCATGTATAATATAATATATATCATATATAATATATATAAAATATAATATAACATATATAATATAATATATATCATATATAATATATATATAATATAATATAAATCATGTATAATATAATATATATCATATATAATATATATAAAATATAATATAACATATATAATATAATATATATCATATATAATATATATATAATATAATATAAATCATGTATAATATAATATATATCATATATAATATATATATAATATAATATAAATCATGTATAATATAATATATATCATATATAATATATATAAAATATAATATAACATATATAATATAATATATATCATATATAATATATATAAAATATAATATAACATATATAATATAATATATATCATATATAATATATATATAATATAATATAAATCATGTATAATATAATATATATCATATATAATATATATAAAATATAATATAACATATATAATATAATATATATCATATATAATATATATAAAATATAATATAACATATATAATATAATATATATCATATATAATATATATAAAATATAATATAAATCATATATAATATATATAAAATATCACATATTGTATTATATAATATATATACTTTTATTACGTTCATAATAGGACACATGAATGAGAATATTGTGGAATATACTGCACATGTTGTTCCATAAAGCGTCTCAGAGCAGGCCTGCTGATCTAGGATCAGTTTAGCATTTTAGTACATAATTAATATGATTACATGGGTAGAGGGGGACCTGATGATAAGTGTGTTCCCTATTTGTTAATACCAGCCTGCATTACCACTCGTTCTTCACTTCAAAAGGCTCATCAGCCTC
>NC_048570.1:9866022-9871022 GCF_013265735.2 Oncorhynchus mykiss
TTGTAAGGAACAGCATATTAAATGTTATTTTACACACGCACACGTACACGCACGCGCGCACGCACACACGTGTTATACTGGGTGGAGTTATCCTGGGTGATGTACATGGTGGGTGGTGTTATCCTAGGTGATGTACTTGGTGGGTGGTGTTATCCTGGGTGATGTACTTGGTGGGTGGTGCACTTGGTGGGTGGTGTTATCCTGGGTGATGTACTTGGTGGGGTGTGTTATCCTGGGTGGTGTGCTTGGTGGGTGGTGTGCTTGGTGGGTGGTGTACTTGGTGGGTGGTGTTATCCTGGGTGATGTACTTGGTGGGTGGTGTTATCCTGGGTGATGTACTTGGTGGGTGGTGTTATCATGGGTGATGTACTTGGTGGGTGGTGTACTTGGTGGGTGGTGTTATCATGGGTGATGTTCTTGGTGGGTGGTGTTATCCTGGGCGATGTTCTTGGTGGGTGGTGTTATCCTGGGTGATGTACTTGGTGGGCGGTGTTATCCTGGGTGATGTACTTGGTGTGGTGTGTTATCCTGGGTGATGTACTTGGTGGGTGGTGTTATCCTGGGTGATGTACTTGGTGTGGTGTGTTATCCTGGGTGATGTACTTGGTGGGTGGTGTTATCCTGGGTGATATACTTGGTAGGGTGCGCTATCCTGGGTGATGTACTTGGTGTGGTGTGTTATCCTGGGTGATGTACTTGGTGGGTGGTGTTATCCTGGGTGATATACTTGGTAGGGTGTGTTATCCTGGGTGATGTACTTGGTGTGGTGTGTTATCCTGGGTGATGTACTTGGTGGGTGGTGTTATCCTGGGTGGTGTACTTGGTGGGTGGTGTTATCCTGGGTGGTGTATTTAGGTATAATTCTGCCATTCCCAGCTAGCCCCTAGGAAAGCGATATGTACAGTACGCTAATTGTACTGAAAGGTCCATGCAGATGTTTTTATCTCCATATCAAATCATTTCTGGGTTACAATTAAGTAGCTTACTGTGAAAAATAAACCAAAATAGCTTCTTAGCAAAGAGTAATTTCTCAAGCAATAATTTTACTAGGACTGTCTGGGAGTGGTCTGACTGGGGAAGGGACAACTGAAAACTAGCTGCTAGGTGTGCAACTCTTTCTTATTGGTCTATTCACTAATTTATCGCCTGGTGATGTCACCACGCGGGCCAAAACTACATCCCGCCAAAACAGGCAAAAATCGCAGCCGGTCTTTTCAAACAGCTCTTACACTAAAATGCAATTAGCATCATTTACACAGTATTATCCCAACCTCAGGGTGGAAAAATATATAAAACACAGGAAATCACGTTTTTGACTGCACTGGGCCTTTAAGCTTTCCTAATCTGCGTTTGTGAACCACGCAAATCTGTGTGAAAGAAACAATTCCTCTCTGTCTGCCACCAAGTAAATGGGGCATGGTCTGGCGGAGTGAAAAAGCACTCCCCTACCCCGAAAATGATCCCAATTGCATTCACTCACTGGAAGCCTAATCTACATTTATAATCCTGGGACGTTTATAGCATAACATTATTTACATGTCCCCTTGATGCGTATCGATCCCAGAGCTGTATATACGTCCAACAACTCTCCTAAGTTATCATGATCATTTCTCATGGGTGCCTAATTCACTAGAAATGTATACAATCATTTGTTGTCAGGCTGTGAGCAGCAGGGCTGGAGGAATGCTTGATCCGTATCCTCAGAACACAGCGCGGGAGGAATGCTTGATCCGTATCCTCAGAACACAGTGCAGGAGGAATGCTTGATCCGTATCCTCAGAACACAGCGCGGGAAGAATGCTTGATCCGTATCCTCAGAACACAGCGCGGGAGGAACGCTTGATCCGTATCCTCAGAACACAGTGCAGGAGGAATGCTTGATCCGTATCCTCAGAACACAGTGCAGGAGGAATGCTTGATCCGTATCCTCAGAACACAGCGCGGGAGGAACGCTTGATCCGTATCCTCAGAACACAGTGCAGGAGGAATGCTTGATCCGTATCCTCAGAACACAGCGCGGGAGGAACGCTTGATCCGTATCCTCAGAACACAGTGCAGGAGGAATGGAGTCGTGGTTGAATCCTGCTTTCACACACCTGCTCTATATGATTGACTGTGCTTTGACGGTGTTTCAATGCATTTTCTCCCGGGTGACTTTTTGATGCACCGAGGAGTGAAGCTGTGCCTCCGAACCTACTACACAGTGATCTGAACCGTTTTCATGTGCGTTCCATTTAGCTTAAAACGGAACAAATGTATATGTCTTACTCTCTTTCTAACGGTTTTAGAAAACATTCGCTCTCTTCAGTTTGTCTAACTTTGGATAAACTAAAGTTCTCCTTTTAAAAATACAAATAAAATCATTAGAAGAGGGGAGGGGAGAATCCTAAAGGTGCGATCAGGAAGTTGAACAACAACAAAGTGTGCACCGTGCCACTTCTGTTTTAAGGATGCGGCTGGAGACTCTCGTCAATTCATCAATGAATTTAAAAGACTTAAAAATGGAAACACCAATCCCAGATTGATCATTTTCAAAACATTGAAAAGCTGATTTATATGAAACTCATAAGCAGAAAAGTGTGGATGAGAAAAGCTGTGGTCATTTTGATAATCATATCAAATCATATTGGATTTGTCACATGCGCCGAATACAACAGGTGTAGTAGACCTTACAGTGAAATGCTGAATACAACAGGTGTAGTAGACCTTACAGTGAAATGCTGAATACAACAGGTGTAGTAGACCTTACAGTGAAATGCTGAATACAACAGGTGTAGTAGACCTTACAGTGAAATGCTGAATACAACAGGTGTAGTAGACCTTACAGTGAAATGCTGAATACAACAGGTGTAGTAGACCTTACAGTGAAATGCTGAATACAACAGGTGTAGTAGACCTTACAGTGAAATGCTGAATACAACAGGTGTAGTAGACCTTACAGTGAAATGCTGAATACAACAGGTGTAGTAGACCTTACAGTGAAATGCTTACTTACAAGCCCTTAACCAACAACGCAGTTTTAAGAAAATACCTATAAAAAAAGTAAGAGATAAGAATAACAAAGAATTAAAGAGCAGCAGTAAATAACAATAGCGAGGCTTAATACAGGGGGTACCGGTCCAGAGTCAATGTGGAGGCTATATACATGGGGTACCGGTACAGAGTCAATGTGGAGGCTATATACAGGGGGTACCGGTACAGAGTCAATGTGGAGGCTATATACAGGACGTACCGGTACAGAGTCAATGTGGAGGCTATATACAGGGGGTACCGGTCCAGAGTCAATGTGGAGGCTATATACAGGACGTACCGGTACAGAGTTAATGTGGAGGCTATATACAGGGTTACCGGTACAGAGTCAATGTGGAGGCTATATACAGGACGTACCGGTACAGAGTCAATGTGGAGGCTATATACAGGACGTACCGGTACAGAGTTAATGTGGAGGCTATATACAGGGTTACTGGTACAGAGTCAATGTGGAGGCTATATACAAGGGGTACCGGTACAGAGTCAATGTGGAGGCTATATACAGGGGGTACCGGTACAGAGTCAATGTGGAGGCTATATACAGGACGTACCGGTACAGAGTCAATGTGGAGGCTATATACAGGACGTACCGGTACAGAGTCAATGTGGAGGCTATATACAGGACGTACCGGTACAGAGTCAATGTGGAGGCTATATACAGGGGGTACCGGTACAGAGTCAATGTGGAGGCTATATACAGGGGGTACCGGTACAGAGTCAATGTGGAGGCTATATACAGGGGGTACCGGTACAGAGTCAATGTGGAGGCTATATACAGGGTTACTGGTACAGAGTCAATGTGGAGGCTATATACAGGGTTACCGGTACAGAGTCAATGTGGAGGCTATATACAGGGTTACTGGTACAGAGTCAATGTGGAGGCTATATACTGTGGGTACCGGTACAGAGTCAATGTGGAGGCTATATACAGGGTTACTGGTACAGAGTCAATGTGGAGGCTATATACAGGGGGTACCGGTACAGAGTCAATGTGGAGGCTATATACAGGGGATACCGGTACAGAGTTAATGTGGAGGCTATATACAGGACGTACCGGTACAGAGTTAATGTGGAGGCTATATACAGGGGGTACCGGTCCAGAGTCAATGTGGAGGCTATATACAGGGGGTACCGGTACAGAGTCAATGTGGAGGCTATATACAGGACATACCGGTACAGAGTTAATGTGGAGGCTATATACAGGGTTACCGGTACAGAGTCAATGTGGAGGCTATATACAGGGGGTACCGGTACAGAGTCAATGTGGAGGCTATATACAGGACGTACCGGTACAGAGTCAATGTGGAGGCTATATACAGGACGTACCGGTACAGAGTTAATGTGGAGGCTATATACAGGGTTACTGGTACAGAGTCAATGTGGAGGCTATATACAAGGTGTACCGGTACAGAGTCAATGTGGAGGCTATATACAGGGGGTACCGGTACAGAGTCAATGTGGAGGCTATATACAGGGGGTACCGGTACAGAGTCAATGTGGAGGCTATATACAAGGTGTACCGGTACAGAGTCAATGTGGAGGCTATATACAGGGGGTACCGGTACAGAGTCAATGTGGAGGCTATATACAGGGGGTACCGGTACAGAGTCAATGTGGAGGCTATATACAGGGGGTACCGGTACAGAGTCAATGTGGAGGCTATATACAGGACGTACCGGTACAGAGTCAATGTGGAGGCTATATACAGGACGTACCGGTACAGAGTCAATGTGGAGGCTATATACAGGGGGTACCGGTACAGAGTCAATGTGGAGGCTATATACAGGGGGTACCGGTACAGAGTCAATGTGGAGGCTATATACAGGGGGTACCGGTACAGAGTCAATGTGGAGGCTATATACAGGGTTACTGGTACAGAGTCAATGTGGAGGCTATATACAGGGTTACCGGCACAGAGTCAATGTGGAGGCTATATACAGGGTTACTGGTACAGAGTCAATGTGGAGGCT
>NC_048570.1:9876022-9911022 GCF_013265735.2 Oncorhynchus mykiss
CTTCAATTCTACAACCACCTAAAAGAGAAAGTGATTCCCAAACCTTCCATAACAAAGCCATCACCTACAGGGAGATGAACCTGAAGAAGAGTCCCCTAAGAAAGCTGGTCCTGGTGCTCTGTTTACAAACACAAGCACACTCCACAGAGCCCCAGGACAACAGCACAATTAGACCCAACCAAATCATGAGAAAACTAAAAGATAATTACTTGACACATTGGAAAGAACTAACAAAATACTGAGCAAACTAGAATGCTATTTGGCCATAAACAGAGAGTACACATTGGCAGAATACCTGACCACTGTGACTGACCCAAAATTAAGGGATTCTTTGACTATGTACAGACTCAGTGAGCGTAGCCTTGCTATTGAGAAAGGTCGCTGTAGGCAGGCACTGCACACTGCCCACAAAATGAGGTGGAAACTGAGCTGCACTTCCTAACCTCCTGCCAAATGTATGACCATATTAGAGGAACATATTTCCCTCAGATTACACAGACCCATAAAGAATTCCAAAACAAATCCAATTTTGATAAACTCCCATATCTACTGGGTGAAATACCACAGTGTGTCATCACAGCAGAAAGATTTGTGACCTGTTGCCACGAGAAAAGGGCAACCAGTGAAGAACAAACACCCTTGTAAATACAACCCATACTTATGTTTATTTACTTTCCATTTTGTACTATTTGCACATTGCTACAACACTGTATATAGACATAATATGACATTTTAAATGTATTTGGAATTATTTATTTTGGAACTTTTTTGTGAGGGTAATATTTACTGTTCACTTTTTATTGTTTATTTCACTTTTGTTTATCCATTTCACTAACTTTGTCAATGTAAACATAAGTTTCCCATGCCAATAAAACCCCTTGAATTGAAATTGAATTGAATTGAGAGAGAGAGAGTGCGAAAGAGTGGGAGGGAGGGAGAAAGAGAGTGAGGGTACAGCAGAGAAAGAGAGAGAGAGAGAGAGGGATAAAATGAGAGGGGAAGAGAGAGAGAGAGAGAGAGAGAGAGGAGTGGGAGAGAGGGTACTGAGAAAGCGAGAAAGAGAGAGAGAAATGAGAGAGGCATCAGTAACCTAGCCCCTGCTGAAAGTCATCTCGTGAGAGTGTATGATTCTAGCATGTTGAATTCAACAAAAACATGTTGTCTGTAAAAACCAAACAAGTTTCTGTCCACCTGTATTGCTCCTGAACAATAAATAATAGTCCATGGACAGGAGGGACCTGATCCTAGATCAGAACTCTTACTCTGAGAAGCTTGATACATACGGCCCTTGATCTTCAGTCTGATGTTTAACCTAATGGTGGTCATTCAGGCGTATAACTTACATTTGTTTATGGAACACACTTAAAGCAGTGAAATGGATGTACATGGTGGAAATTACATTGTGAGAAAGAAAATTGGCCACTGGTGAGCAGGTAGCAAAGAATCCTGAGAAACCATCAAGATGGACTGTTCTCTGGGAAATATCTATGGCTATTAAATAGATTCTTTTAAAAAAAAATTTAAACCTTCTTTTCCCTTTATTCATCAAATGATAGGGCCTCTCCATCTCATTTTCACCTCCACTCATACTGTCAAATTATTTTCATTCATTTTTGGGAGATAATTATCAGGATAAATGACATGTTCCATACAGCCAGATTGTGCCCGCTATTGTTATTAGAATGCTATTTTCTACTGTACCTATCGTTCCCTTAGCAACACAGTTCTCACTGTCTCTCTCCCTCTGTCTCTCCCCTCCCCCTCTCTCTCGCTCTTTCACTCACTCACCCTCTCTCTCTCCCCCTCTCTCTCTCTCTCTCTCGCTCTTTCTCTCCCCCTCCCCCCTCCCCCCCCCCCCCCCCTCTCTCTCTCTCTCTCTCTCACTCTTTCACTCCCCCTCTCGCTCTCTTTCCTTTCACTTTTCTTTCCCTCTCATCACAATCATTACCTGGCCTATCTGTCTTATTATTACCTAGCCTTTCTATCTTATCATACCTGGCCTTTCTGTCTTATAAACACAGCTGAGATTAAAATTCCGCTCAGTGGGGCTGGCGGGATCAAGTGTTGGCTGGCGGGGTCAAGTGTTCAAAGTCTGGGATTGCTCACAAAGCTGCTTGTTTTAGACAGGCGCGCCGGCAGACCTCCCTCACAAAAGGCCATTATCCTCCCCTTGGTCTCCGCTCACCCCCTTACCCCCCAACTCACCCCACTCACCACCTCACACACGTTCCTGCCCATTGATAACGACCCCCTTGCCTCCTCCTTCCGTTCCCCATTTCTGCCTTTCCCTCCAGGTTAACAGACGGGTGTTAAAGACCAGGCCGTTAAAAGCCCTTTCCTTTTTCTCCTCCATCTTGTGATGTTTGCTTTAAATAAGACAATTAGTCAAATGCTTGTGGCCTTTGGTCCATCAGTCAGTCAGTCAGTCAGTCAGTCAGTCAGTCAGTCAGTCAGTCAGTCAGTCAGGCTTCTTTCATTATTTTATATTTTCTTAAGCCGCTGTTTGGCCGAGCAGGGTAACATAAACAAAATGCACATTTTCTCTGTTGAGAAAACCAACAGGGAGCAGAACGGCCCAAAGCCCTGCCAGGGGTAATACACTACAGGTCAATCCAAACAGAGGGCAATAAAACTTATCCGCTTCACTTCCAACATGTCAAAGGTGAAGTGTTTAGTCCTCTTTGAAAGTTGCAGCTGTGGACTTCTATAAGCCCATCGCTACCCAGTCGCCACTACTCTCTAACCCTACTCCAAGAGCTCTGCCGTGTGTTGACCTCACTCCACTCACTGAGCTCACAGCCCGTGATTGACTCAGCTTTGTAAACTGTTGTGACTTCATCAACAAGTCATTAGTTAATTGGACTGCAGTTGTCAAACAAAGAGGCTCAACAGTGATGTAGTTACTATCCCTGTCCAAGCAAACACAGGCATAGAACGACAACAAATAGCAGGCAGCAGCGTGGGAGGCCTGCTTCCCAGATGTGTGCTGTGTCACTGTGTTGTTCAAGCAGTCCGATGAGGAGTGAGTGATTGTAGCGAGGAAGAGAGTCAACACTTGCTTTAACACAAGTGGCAGGGTAGCCTAGTGGTTAGAGCGTTGGACTAGTAACCGGGACGGTTACCGGAATGTTGCAAGTTCAAACCCGTGAGCTGACGAGGTACAAATCTGTCGTTCTGCCCCTGAACAGGCAGTTAACCCACTGTTCCTAGGCCGTCATTGAAAATATGTTTTTTTTTGCCTGACTTGCCTGGTTAAATAAAGGTGAAACACGACGACAACTGCACTATTCTAGCGTGGTGAGTAGATATCTCTGCCGCGGGCTCTTTGGTGCATGTTGGATGTTGTTCCATTATCCCCTATGGATGCTTGTTATTGACCACCATCATAAAATATGACGTTCCATTTGCTACACAATTGTCCACCGCCGCTGTCAGTTCCACTGCATTAAATTGCCTTTTTTTTTTTTGTTTCACTCACTTGCATTGAACCTACTGAAAATATCACAAAATGTGACGTTCCATTTGCTATTTAAAAAGAACTAGGGAGATGGCCCCATGCGAAGAACTCTCTGATGGCATCCCTTAGGATTCTTTTTTCAGTCTCTTCCCAATGAGAAATAGGAAATGGAAAGTTGACAAGTTCAGGCAACATAAGGATGTGATGGAAACACATACTGCGATAGTTATAAAGTGAGAGAGACACAGAGACACAGAGAGAGAGACGTAAAGATGAGTCATGTTTGAGGATGAGAAGAGTATCCCAGGTTCCATCTCTCCTACACCAGCTGATTAATGCCATGGGGAGCTGAGTGGAGAGGCGTCTCGGCTCTAGATACAACCAGGTTCCGGCCCTCCTGCTGTGACCCTGGCACTGAAAGACCCGCCAGAATCCACACTGCCACTAATTAGTTATTTACATATCTGTTTGTTGGTATCCCAGGATGTTCTGCAAAGATACACACACAAACACACGCAGGTATGCACACGCACTTGTGCGTGCACACACGCACACAGAAAGACATTCAGACTGAGGCGGGAGAGCATATCTAACACAGACACCATCTTTGTTTTCAATTTCATAGTTATGTTGCAGATGAATAATATCTATTTCGTATATAATGGTCTCTACACATCCTAGTACGGTGAGCACAACAGGCCGAACGGCAATAACGCCTGATAGGAATATCATTCAATATGATTCATTATTACATTAACTGGCCACACTCCTCTCCCATTCTGTTTCACCCCTTACCCACTCTGAGGCTGTGGGGTCATTCATTACCCACTCTGGGGTTGTGGGTTCATTCATTACACACTCTGGGGCTGTGGGTCCATTCATTACCCACTCTGAGGCTGTGGGGTCATTCATTACCCACTCTGGGGCTGTGGGTTCATTCATTACCCACTCTGAGGCTGTGGGGTCATTCATTACCCACTCTGGGGCTGTGGGTTCATTCATTACACACTCTGGGGCTGTGGGTTCATTCATTACCCACTCTGAGGCTGTGGGGTCATTCATTACCCACTCTGGGGCTGTGGGTTTATTCATTACCCACTCTGAGGCTGTGGGGTCATTCATTACCCACTCTGGGGCTGTGGGTTCATTCATTACCCACTCTGGGGCTGTGGGTTCATTCATTACCCACTCTGGGGCTGTGGGTTCATTCATTACCCACTCTGGGGTTGTGGGTTCATTCACTACCCACTCTGGGGCTGTGGGGTCATTCATTACCCACTCTGGGGTTGTGGGTTCATTCACTACCCACTCTGAGGTTGTGGGTTCATTCATTACCCACCCTGGGACTGTGGGTTCATTCATTACCCACTCTGGGGTTGTGGGTTCATTCATTACCCACCCTGGGGCTGTGGGTTCATTCATTATACCTATTTAATGATCTGTATTAGCGTAAAGCAGAATGATGATAATAGCAATAATAAGCCTTCTCTCCTTTATGAAATAAATTAATATGATGCTTGGGACTTAATCATGATGCATGGAAGGTAAGTTAGTTGTATTATATTTTGTATTATTATTATTATTAGCCACATTTTCTGATGAGGCAAACCCATGAGGAGTGAGGAGAGACACACACACACACACACACACACACACACACACACACATAGACACACACAGAAAAACACAGAGACACACACAGAGATATCAAATCAAATCAAATCAAATGTATTTATATAGCCCTTCGTACATCAGCTGATATCTCAAAGTGCTGTACAGAAACCCAGCCTAAAACCCCAAACAGCAAGCAATGCAGGTGTAGAAGCAATGAATGAGAGACACAGACATACAGAGAGAGACACAGACATAAACACCCAGACACACACACAGACACACAGACAGACACACAGACACACATAGAGATACACAGACATACACAGAGAGACACAGACATACAGAGAGAGAGACACAGACATAAACACACAGAGAGACACAGACAGACACACAGACAAACACACAGAGACACACAGACACACAGAGAGACACACAGACACACACAGAGAGACACAGACATACAGAGAGAGAGAGACACAGATATAAACACACAGAGAGACACACAGACAGACACACAGACACACATAGAGATACACAGACATACACAGAGAGACACACAGACACACAGAGTGACACACACACAGAGAGACACAAACAGAGACACACACAGAGACACACACAGAGACACACAAACACATAGAGAGACACACACAGAGAGAGACACACAGACACACAGAGATGACTCCTAGAGCATTAGCAGCAATTAGCTTTTCTCCATGTCAAAACACTTCTGATGGGTTTAAGAAAATAGGTTAACAAATGAGTTCAAGTTTCAGATATTGGACACCTTTAGACAAGTGTCATGACAGAGAAGCCTTGCTATATGAGGGCCTCAATATTTCACCTAAAATGAACACATACTACGCAATATCTTGCACATAATCTGTTTTCACCCCAAGATATGAAACATCAGCTGAACACATACGAGATATGACACAACAGCTGAACATACGAGATATGACACACTGGCTGAACATACGAGATATGACACATCAGCTGAACATACGAGATATGACACAACAGCTGAACATACGAGATATGACACAACAGCTGAACATATGAGATATGACACAACAGCTGAACATACGAGATATGACGCACTGGCTGAACATATGAGATATGATGCACTGGCTGAACATACGAGATATGACACACTGGCTGAACATACGAGATATGACACAACAGCTGAACACATACGAGATATGACACAACAGCTGAACATACGAGATATGACACAACAGCTGAACATACGAGATATGACACAACAGCTGAACATACGAGATATGACACAACAGCTGAACATACGAGATATGACACAACAGCTGAACATACGAGATATGACACAACAGCTGAACACATACGAGATATGACACAACAGCTGAACACATACGAGATATGACACAACAGCTGAACATACGAGATATGACACAACAGCTGAACATACGAGATATGACACAACAGCTGAACATACGAGATATGACACAACAGCTGAACATACGAGATATGACACAACAGCTGAACATACGAGATATGACACAACAGCTGAACATACGAGATATGACACAACAGCTGAACATACGAGATATGACACACTGGCTGAACATACGAGATATGACACAACAGCTGAACATACGAGATGTGACACACTGGCTGAAAACATGTGCAGGGAAAATGTGCAGGACCAAAAGGAGCAACCTCGAGAAAAGAACAAGACATTGACAAAACAAAGAGATAGAAACTAAATAATGCACATCGAGTGTGTGCACTTGAAGG
Organism: Oncorhynchus mykiss; assembly: GCF_013265735.2. Taxonomy (NCBI): domain Eukaryota; kingdom Metazoa; phylum Chordata; class Actinopteri; order Salmoniformes; family Salmonidae; genus Oncorhynchus; species Oncorhynchus mykiss. The sequence continues at coordinate 9,882,867 of NC_048570.1, forward strand.
CCCTTGTGAAATGCATGTTTCCTTAATAACAGCCACAGCAGCTAGATTTTTGTTGGAAAGATTGAGATGTGAGAGACTGGAGAGATTAAAGGAGGAATTGTTGGAAGTAAATGGCCCCTCCTATGTTATATCCACATATCCTTGTTCTGTACCTTGGTTCCACGGTGGAGTGGTCCTTGTCTTGTACCTTGGTTCCACGATGGAGTGGTCCTTGTCTTGTACCTTGGTTCCACGGTGGAGGGGTCCTTGTCCTGTACCTTGGTTCCACGGTGGAGGGGTCCTTGTTCTGTACCTTGGTTCCACGGTGGAGGGGTCTTTGTCCTGTACCTTGCTTCCACGGTGGAGGGGTCTTTGTCCTGTACCTTGGTTCCACGGTGGAGGGGTCTTTGTCCTGTACCATGGTTCCACGGTGGAGGGGTCCTTGTCTTGTACCATGGTTCCACAGAGGAGGGGTCCTTGTCTTGTATCTTGGTTCCACGGTGGAGGGGTCCTTGTCTTGTACCTTGGTTCCACGGTGGAGTGGTCCTTGTCTTGTACCTTGGTTCCACGGTGGAGGGGTCCTTGTCTTGTACCTTGGTTCCACGGTGGAGGGGTCCTTGTCTTGTACCTTGGTTCCACGGTGGAGGGGTCTTTGTCTTGTACCTTGGTTATGCTAAAAAGGTATGAATGATCTCTGCCATATAAACTGACTAGAGAGTGAGTCAGAGAGACGGCATGGAGAAGTCGGATGCAGTCCTCTAAAAATGTGAAATATTATGATATACACTCTAATACCTCAAATCAAACCTCTGTCTTCTACTGGGGATAGCACCTGCTGAGATTATAATAGGGTTGAATGCTGCCAGTCATATGTGTGACTGATTGTGTTTGTGTGCTTGTGTTTGTGGGTGTGTGTGTGTGTGTGTGTGTGTGTGTGTGTGTGTGTGTGTGTGTGTGTGTGTGTGTGTGTGTGTGTGTGTGTGTGTGTGTGTGTGTGTGTGTGCCCTGATGGTGGAAAAGGAGAAAGAATCTGGTGCTTTAGTAAATGACAGGCTCTGCCAGTCAACACGGGGTGGTTTGATAAGAGCATCTGGTCTGACTTCCTGTGCCTATAAAGCTAAATCAACACGGCGTGTACACAGTTCCGTCTGCCACCTTAGAGGAGCATCCGACTGCCCTCCCAACGCACCAGAGGAGGCTGGTGGGTGGAGATATAGGAGGATGGGATCATGGTAATGGCTGGAATGGAATAAAAAGGTATAAAACACATCAAACACACAGTTTTCATGTGTTTTATGCCGTTCCATTCCTGCCATTAGAATGAGCCCATTCTCCTATATCTCCGCCCACCAGCCTCCTCTGGTACCCATGTATGCGTGCGCACAGACACACCTCAGCTGTACATATATATTCCCTCGAACGCCAATCTGTCAAAGTGTACTCCCCTTGTTTGTGTGTTTTGTGTTACCGCTCAAGTTTTAATTAGCCGGGGCTGTTTGTGTTTTAGGAGACATTCCCCCGCACACACGTAAAATACATCAGAGTCTTGTGCCTGAGCCAAGGCTGCTAGCAATTGTTATTCCTCTGCAAAAAAACATACTGCCCTTTTCACAAGCAATTGGTGTATCATTGGACTGTGTAGTAGCAGTAGTAGCAATAGTAGTAGTAGTAGCAGTAGCAGTAGTAGTAGTAGCAGTAACAGTAGTAGTAGTAGCAGCAGTAGTAGTAGTAGCAGCAGCAGTAGTAGTAGTAATAGTAGTATTAGTAGCAGCAGTAGTAGTAGTAGTAGCAGTAGTAGTAGTAGAGTTAGTAGTAGCAGCAGCAGTAGAGGTAGTAGTAGTAGTAGTAGTAGTAATAGTAGTAGTAGTAGTAGTAACAATAGTAGTGGTAGTAGCAGTAGTAGTAGTAGCAGTAACAGTAGTAGTAGTAGTAGTAGTAGTAGTAGTAGTAGTAGTAGAGGTAGTAGCAGCAGTAGCAGTAGAGGTAGTAGTAGTTGTAGTAGTAGCAGTAACAGTAGCAGTAGTAGTAGCAATTATAGTAGTAGTAGCAACAGTAGTATTATCAATATTAGTAGTAGGAGTAGTAGTTTTAGTAGCAGTATTATCAGTAGTAGTAGTAATAATAGTAGTAGTAGTAATAATAGTAGTACTAGTAGCAGTAGTAGTAGTAGTAGTAGTAATAGCAGTAGCAATAGCAGCAGTAATAGTAGTAGTAGCAATGGTAGTAGTAGCAGCAGCAGTTGAGGTAGAGGTAGTAGTAGTAGTAGTAGTAGTAGTAAGAGTAGTACTAGTAGCAGTAGTAGTAGTAGCAGTATTATCAGTAGTAGTAGTAGTAGTAGTAGTAGTAACAATAGTACTAGTAGCAGTAGTAGTAGTAGTAGCAGTATTAGCAGTAGTAGCAGTAGTAATAGCAGTAGTAGTAGTAGTAGTAGTAGCAGTAGTAGTAACAGTAGTACTAGTAGCAGTAGTAGTAGTAGCAGTATTATCAGTAGTAGTAGTAATAGCAGTAGTAGTAGTGGTAGTAGTAGCAATAGTAGTAGTAGCAGTATTATCAGTAGTAGTAGTAACAGTAGTACCAATAGCAGTAGTAGTAGTAGTAGCAGTATTATCAGTCGTAGTATTAGTAGTAGCAACAGTAGTACTAGAAGCAGTAGTAGTAGTAGCAGTATTATCCGTAGTAGTAATAGTAGAAATAGCAGTAGTAGTAGTAGCAATAGTAGTAGTAGCAGTATTATCAGTAGTAGTAGTAGTAGTAGTAACAGTAGTACTAGTAGCAGTAGTAGTAGTAGCAGTATTATCAGTAGTGGTAGTAGTAGTAACAGTAGTAGTAGTAGCAGTATTATCAGTAGTGGTAGTAGCAGTAGTACTAGTAGCAGTAGTAGTAGTAGCAGTATTATTAGTACTGGTAGTAGTAGTAAGAGTAGAACTAGTAGCAGTAGTAGTAGTAGCAGTATTATCAGTAGTAGCAGTAGTAATATCAGTAGTAGTAGTAGTAGCAGTAGTAGCAGCAGCAGTAGTAGTGGTAGTAGTAGCATTGGTAGTATTAGCAACAGAGCAGTAGTAGTAGTAGCATCAGCAGCAGTAGCAGTAGTAGAGGTAGTAGTAGAAGTAGTAGCAGTAGTACAGGTAGTAGTAGCAGTAGTAGTGGGAGTAGTTGTAGGAATAGTAGTAGTATTGGTAGCAGTAGTAGTAGTAGTCGTAGTCGTATTAGTATTAGTATTAGAAGCAGTAGTAGTAATAGTAGTAGTCATAGTCATAGTAGTATTAGTAGCAGTAGTAGTAATAGTAGTAGTCATAGTTGTAGTAGTAGCAGTAGCAGTAGTAGTAATAGTAGTAGTAATAGTAGTACTAGTAGCAGTAGTAGTAGTAGCAGTAGTAGTAGTAGCAGTAGTAGTAGTAGTAACAGTAGTACTAGGAGCAGTAGTAGTAGTAGCAGTATTATCAGGGTGGTAGTAGTGTTAACAGTAGTACTAGTAGCAGTAGTAGTAGTAGCCGTATTATCAGTGGTAGCAGTAGTAATATCAGTAGTAGCAGTAGTAGTAGTAGCATCAGCAGCAGTAGCAGGTAGCAGTAGTAGAGGTAGTAATAGTAGTAGTAGCAGTAGTAGTGGTAGTAGTAGTGGGAGTAGTAGTAGTATTAGTAGTAGTATTGGTAGCAGTAGTAGTAGTAGTGGTAGTCGTATTAGTATTAGTATTAGAAGCAGTAGTAGTAATAGTAGTAGTCATAGTCGTAGTAGTATTAGTAGCAGTAGTAGTAATGGTAGTAGTCATAGTCGTAGTAGTATTAGTAGCAGTAGTAGTAATAGTAGTAGTCATAGTCGTAGTAGTATTAGTAGCAGTAGTAGTAATAGTAGTACTAGTAGCAGTAGTAGTAGTAGTATTAGTACTAGTAGCAGTAGTAGTAGTAGTATTAGTAGTAGTGGTAGTAGTAGTGTTAGTAGTAGTAGCAGTAGTAGCAGCAGTAGTAGTAGTAGTATTAGTAGTAGTGGTAGTAGCAACAGTAGTAGTAGTAGTAGTAGTAGTAGTAGTAGTATTAGTAGTAGTATTAGTAGTAGTAGTAGTATTAGTAGTAGTGGTAGTAGTAGTAGTAGTGGTAGTAGTAGTAGTAGTAGTAGTAGTATTAGTAGTAGTAGTAGTATTAGTAGTAGTAGTAGTATTAGTAGTAGTGGTAGTAGCAGTAGTAGTATTAGTAGTAGTAGTAGTGGTAGTAGTAGTAGTAGTAGTAGTATTAGTAGTAGTAGTAGTATTAGTAGTAGTATTAGTATTAGTAGTAGTGGTAGTAGCTTGGTCTTGGTCTGCTCTTTTCTATCTGGACAGTGTCAAACTGTTCCACTTTTTAAATGGGTCTCAACAGAAAGCTTAGAGAGTATTCAAACTAACTGCAATATCCTTACCATATCATGTTTGTCCAGTAGCCGATAACGCTCTCAGCTGAAAACAACCAGCGTTTCTCTCATGCAGAGGCTACAGCACAGACAACACAGTTTCCTTCTGCTCATGAATAAACCATGAAATGTAAATATTTTCAGAAGCCTAGTCCATAGAGGGAACAGTCAAAGACCTGCAGTGAGGTCTAGCCTCTCAGAATGTCAGTCAGAATGAAGACACACACACACAATCACATAACACGCAGGCACACACACACACACACACACACACACACACACACACACACACACACACACACACACACACACACACACACACACACACACACACACACACACACACACACAGGAGGCGGAGAGGAGTCTCCAGGAGCATTCACCATGAAGGCCAAGCTCTGTGCAAGGCAAGGTGGGGGGCAAGGTAGGACTTCTATGAAAAGGCCTGTTGTCATGCTAGAAGGGGGGTAATACGTGTTACGCCATTCTGCTCGCTTTGGTTTCAACCTGGCATCCATAATTCAAACGACAGTCTCATTACCTAACACCTCCATCTGCCCTTTTCCACACGTTTTTCATTCCACACAGACTCCGAAAACTCCAAAGCGTAGATGTTGTGCGGTTGTTCAAATCAAAATGGTCTGTGGGAAACCCTGCAGTGCTAACCCTAACCCTAACCCTAACCCTAACCCTAACCCTAACCCTGCAGTGCTAACCCTAACCCTAACCCTAACCCTGCAGTGCTAACCCTAACCTGACCCTAACCCTAACCCTAACCCAAACCCTAACCCTAACCCTAACCCTAACCTGACCCTAACCCTAACCCTAACCCTAACCCTGCAGTGCTAACCCTAACCCTAACCCTAACCCTAACCCAAACCCTAACCCTAACCCTAACCCTAACCCTAACCCTGCAGTGCTAACCCTAACCCTAACCCTAACCCTGCAGTGCTAACCCTAACCCTAACCCTAACCCTAACCCAAACCCTAACCCTAACCCTAACCCTAACCCTGCAGTGCTAACCCTAACCCTAACCCTAACCCTGCAGTGCCACTAGAAACCCTATTTTGACGACTTCAAAAGAGGTGACGCAGCAGTAGGTGACTGCTTACAAACAAGGAAATGAAATACATCAAAATATGTCTAAAAAAAACCCAAGATGATGAACACTCACTATTAAGACAAACGTTACCCCTAAAAGTTGACTTGATCAAATAGATTATCGCATTTTCTCACTTACTGATAATGCATTCACTCTTTGGGTGTCAATGCTTAGTTTGTTGGGAGCAATTAACACCCCCATCACTGTAGGCTGGCTGCTACTCACGTAATACTGTAAGCACCAAAAATACTGTCAGCACCAACTTCCCATACTGTTTGGCTTTATTGGTAAAAGCCCACTGAGGGGAATGAGTATTTTCACTCTGTTTTCACATTTTCTAGTGGGGTCATAAGAATGTCACTCCTTGGCTGCCATTGAGAGAGGGTTCCCATTTTAAATATTAAATCTCTCTCTCTCTCTCAAATATATTTAGGAGTAGACAGACATACCACTGTGGGAGCATGCATGGGGTCATCACAAGGTTAGTTTTAGAAAACAACACAAAAAAAGGCATCAGCACAAAAATGCGGCGGCTCTAGCACGCATGGCTGGATAGAATGCAGCTATCCAGCCATGCAGTCATCCAGCCATGCAGTCATCCAGTCATCCAGTCATCCAGCCATGCAGTCATCCAGCCAAGCAGTCATCCAGCCATGCAGTCATCCAGCCATGCAGTCATGCAGTCATACAGCCAAGCAGTCATCCAGCCAAGCAGTCATCCAGCCATGCAGTCATCCAGCCCAAAAACAGAGCTGTGAAGAGAAGAAAGGTCCGCAGGGAAACTTCACTTCTGCGATCTCCTTCTCCACATTCTTCCATCTGCCCATCCATCCATCTGCCCATCTCTCCATCTGCCTATCCCTCCAACCATTCATCCCTCCATCTGCCCACTCCTCCATCTGACCATCCATCCATCTGCCCATCCTTCCATCTGCCCATCCCTCCATCCTTCCATCTGCCCATCCTTCCATCTGCCCATCCCTCCATCCATCTGCCCATCCCTCCATCCATCTACCTATCCTTCCATCTGCCCATCCCCCCATACATCCATCTGTCCATCCATCCATCTACCCATTCCTCCATCTGCCCATCCATCAATCTACTCATTGCTCCATCTGCCATCCCTCCATCTGCCCATCCCTCCATCTGCCCATCCCTTTATCTGCCCATCCCTCCATCAATCCATTCCTCCATCTGCCCAATCCTCCATCTGCCCATTCCCCCATGAATCCATCCACCACCCCATCCCTCCATCCCTCTCTCCATCCCTCGATACCTCCATCCATCCGCCCATCCTTCCACCTGCCCATGCCTCCGTCTGCTCATCTTTCCATCTGCCCATCCCTTTATCTCTCCATCCCTCCATTCTGCCATCCTTTCATTCCTCCACCCCTTTATTAAAAAGCCAATAGCAACCACAAACAATTCTAGACAACACAAAGCATCGATCTAAGATTGGGGTTGTAGAAAGAAGATATGTAATAAATCTGGAGATCATACAGTAGAGACAGACAGCGTTAAGCAGCTTCTTTTTAGCAAGATAAATAGTCTTTCTCTCTCTCTTTCTCTTTTAACCAGGAAGGGCTCATTGAGATTTAAAATCTATTTTTCAAGAGCGTCCTGGTCAAGATAGGCAGCACCAAGTCATTACAAAAATTACAGACAAACAACATGAAAAACTACAAGTAATCTAGTAAAAATCATAGAATTCACAAGAGTATAACAAAATAAAAAACAGCAAATTAAAAACATTGACAGGTCAGGGAATCAGCCTCAAGATCATTCATCAGTGATTTAAAAATAGCAATCAGGACAAGTTCTTCCAATTTAAAAGTATTTTGTAAGGTGTTCCAAGACGATGGCGCAGAGTACATAAAAGCCCTTTTACCAAATTCAGTTCGGACATTTGGAACAGTTCGCAGGATAAAGTCCAGCGAACGAAGAGAGTACCCACCACATTTCTGAAAAATAAAAATGCCCAAATAAAAAGATAGTAAACCCAAAATGGCTTTGTAAATAAAAGTATACCAGTGCCTGTGCCTACGAGGGACTAGAGAAGGCCAGCCAACCCTGGTATACAAAGTGCAGTGGTGCGTAAGGGTTTTGCAGTTTAAAATAAATCTCAAAGTGCCATGGTAAAGGGTGTCAATTGATCTCAAACACTGAGCGGAAGCATTCATATATAAAATATCCCCATAGTCTAGTAAAGGCATAAATGTAGCTGATACTAAACTCCTTCTGGCTTTAAAAGAAAAACATGCCTTATTCCTAAAATAAAATCCCAATTTCAGCTTTAATTTTTTTGTATGTTGTTGAATATGCAATTTAAAAGAGAGGCCATCATCAATTAAAATTCAAAGATATTTATATGAGGTTACAACCTCAATCTCCTTGCCCTGACGGGTAGTAATAGGTGAAGGGTTCAGAGGTCTATTTCTTGCTTTAGAAAACACCATTAGTTTAGTTTTGTCAGTATTGAGGATAAGCTTCAATTGACACAAGGTATGTTGAATAGTATTAAAAGCAGTTTGCAAGTTCTGGAAAGCTTTTGTAAGGCACAGCAGTAAATAACAGTATCATCAGCATAAAAATGAAGTTGCGCATTTTGGACATTTTTGTCTAAATCATTTATATAAATAGTGAATAAGAGAGGACCAAGTACAGAGCCTTGGGGCACACCATTAAAGACAGACAATTTAACAGACATAAGCCCATCAAATTGAGTGCACTGAGTTCTATCAAACAGATAGTTAGCAAACCATGCAACTGCATGCTCTGAAAGACCTACACTCGACAATCTCTGCCTTGATATAGCATGATCAACTGTATCAAAAGCCTTAGAGAGCTCATAAAAAGTGAGAAACAGTGCTGTTTTTTGTCAAGGGCTTCAGTGATATCATTAAAAACCTTCATGGCTGCTGTAATTGTGCTATGCTTCTTCCTGAATTGATAAAATAAAAACTGTTCACTCACAAGGGTTTTAAGTATTTTCACCAGGGGTGACAGCTTTGAGATTGGCCTATAATTATTTAAAAGAGTTGGATCATCTAACCAATGGTGCGAAAAAAATGTAAAAAAATAAATAAAACAACAGTAAAAAGACATTTGAAAAAAAGAGTAGTAAGGCTATATACAGACACCTGTTAGTCAGGCTTATTGAGGTAGTATGTACATGTAGGTATCGGTAAAGTGACTATGCGTATATGATGAACAGAGAGTAGCAGAAGCGTAAAAAGAGGGGTTGGCGGGTGGTGGGACACAATGCAGATAGCCCGGTTAGCCAATGTGCGGGAGCACTGGTTGGTCGGGCCAATTTAGGTAGCATGTACATGAATGTATAGTTAAAGTGACTATGCATACAAGATAAACAGAGAGTAGCAGCGTAAAAGAGGGGTTTTGGGGGCACACAATGCAAATAGTCCGGGTAACCATTTGGTTACTTGTTCAGGAGTCTTATGGCTTGGGGGTAAAAACTGTTGAGAAGCCTTTTTGTCCTAGACTTGGCACTCCGGTACCGCTTGCCATGCGGTAGTAGAGAGAACAGTCTATGACTGGGGTGGCTGGGGTCTTTGACAATTTTTAGAGCCTTCCTCTGACACCGCCTGGTGTAGAGGTCCTGGATGGCAGGCAGCTTTGCCCCAGTGATGTACCGGGCCGTACGCACTACCCTCTGAAGTGTCTTGCGGTCGGAGGCCGAGCAATTGCTGTACCAGGCAGTGATGCAACCGTTCAAGATGCTCTCGATGTTGCAGCTGTAGAACCTTTTGAGAATCTCAGGACCCATGCCAAATCATTTTAGTTTCCTGAGGGGGAATAGGCTTTGTCGTGCCCTCTTCATGACTGTCTTGGTGTGTTTGGACCAATCTAGTTTGTTGTCGATGTGGACACCAAGGAATTTGAAGCTCTCAACCTGCTCCACTACAGCCCCGTCGATGAGAATGGGGACGTGCTCCGTGCTCCTTTTCCTGTAGTCCACAATCATCAACTTAGTCTTGGTTACATTGAGGGATAGGTTGTTATTCTGGCACCACCCAGCCAGGTCTCTGACCTCCTCCCTATACGTTGTCTCGTCTTTGTCGGTGATCAGGCCTACCACTGTTGTGTCGTCAGCAAACTTAATGATGGTGTTGGAGTCGTGCCTGCCCATGCGGTCATGGGTGAACAGGGAGTACAAGAGGGGACTGAGCACGCACCCCTGGGGAGCTCCAGTGTTGAGGATCAGCGTGGCAGATGTGTTGCTCCCTACACTCACCACCTGGGGGCGGCCTGTCAAGAAGTTCAGGATCCAGTTGCAGTGGGAGGTGTTTAGTACCAGGATACTTAGCTTGGTGATGAGCTTTGAGGGTACTATGGTGTTGAACGCTGAGCTGTAGTCAATGAACAGCATTCTCACATAGGTGTTCGTTTTGTCCAGGTGGGAAAGGGCAGTGTGGAGTGCAATGCAGATTGCATCATCTGTGGATCTGTTTGGGCGGTATGCAAATTGGAGTGCGTCTAGGGTTTCTGGGATAATGGTGTTGATGTGAGCCATTACCAGCCTTTCAAAGTACTTCATGGCTACGGATGTGAGTGCTACGGGTCTGTAGTCATTTAGGCAGGTTGCCTTAGTATTCTTGGGCACAGGGACTATGGTGGTCTGCTTGAAGCATGTTGATGTTACAGACTCAATCAGGGACATGTAGAAAATGTCAGTGAAGACACCTGCCAGTTGGTCAGCACATGCCCGGAGCACACGTCCTGGTAATCCATCTGGCCCCGCAGCCTTGTGTATGTTGACCTGTTTAAAGGTCTTACTCACGTCGGCTACGGAGAGCGTGATCTCACAGTCGTCTGGAACAGCTGATGCTCTCATGCATGCCTCATTGTTGCTTGCCTCGAAGCGAGCATAGAAGTGATTTAGCTCGTCTGGTAGGCTCGTGTCACTGGGCAGCTCGCGGCTGTGCTTCTCTTTGTAGTCTGTAATACTTTGCAAGCCCTGCCACATCCGACGAGCGTCGGAGCCGGTGTAGTATGATTCAATCTTAGCCCTGTATTGAAGCTTTGCATGTTTGACGGTTCATCGCAGGGCATAGCGGGATTTCTTGTAAGCTTCCGGGTTAGAGTCCCGCACCTTGAAAGCAGCAGTTCTACCCTTTAGCTCAGTGCGAATGTTCCCTGTAATTCATGGCTTCTGGTTGTGGTACAGTGCTTTGCGAAAGTATTCGGCCCCCTTGAACTTTGCCACATTTCAGGCTTCAAACATAAAGATATAAAACTGTATTTTTTTGTGAAGAATCAACAACAAGTGGGACACAATCATGAAGTGGAACGACATTTATTGGATATTTCAAACTTTTTTAACAAATCAAAAACTGAAAAATTGGGTGTGCAAAATTATTCATCCCCCTTAAGTTAATACTTTGTAGCGCCACCTTTTGCTGCGATTACAGCTGTAAGTCGCTTGGGGTATGTCTCTATCAGTTTTGCACATCGAGAGACTGAAATTGTTTTCCCATTCCTCCTTGCAAAACAGCTCGAGCTCAGTGAGGTTGGATGGAGAGCATTGGTGAACAGCAGTTTTCAGTTCTTTCCACAGATTCTCGATTGGATTCAGGTCTGGACTTTGACTTGGCCATTCTAACACCTGGATATGTTTATTTTTGAACCATTCCATTGTAGATTTTGCTTTATGTTTTGGATCATTGTCTTGTTGGAAGACAAATCTCCGTCCCAGTCTCAGGTCTTTTGAAGACTCCATCAGGTTTTCTTCCAGAATGGTCCTGTATTTGGCTCCATCCATCTTCCCATCAATTTTAACCATCTTCCCTGTCCCTGCTGAAGAAAAGCAGGCCCAAACCATGATGCTGCCACCACCATGTTTGACAGTGGGGATGGTGTGTTCAGGGTGATGAGCTGTGTTGCTTTTACGCCAAACATAACGTTTTGCATTGTTGCCAAAAAGTACAATTTTGGTTTCATCTGACCAGAGCACCTTCTTCCACGTGTTTGGTGTGTCTCCCAGGTGGCTTGTGGCAAACTTTAAACGACACTTTTTATGGATATCTTTAAGAAATGGCTTTCTTCTTGCCACTCTTCCATAAAGGCCAGATTTGTGCAATATACGACTGATTGTTGTCCTATGGACAGAGTCTCCCACCTCAGCTGTAGATCTCTGCAGTTCATCCAGAGTGATCATGGGCCTCTTGGCTGCATCTTCTCCTTGTATGAGCTGAAAGTTTAGAGGGACGGCCAGGTCTTGGTAGATTTGCAGTCTGATACTCTTTCCATTTCAATATTATCGCTTGCACAGTTCTCCTTGGGATGTTTAAAGCTTGGGTAATCTTTTTGTATCCAAATCCGGCTTTAAACTTCTTCACAACAGTATCTCGGACCTGCCTGGTGTGTTCCTTGTTCTTCATGATGCTCTCTGCGCTTTTAACGGACCTCTGAGACTATCACAGTGCAGGTGCATTTATATGGAGACTTGATTACACACAGGTGGATTGTATTTATCATCATTAGTCTTTTAGGTCAACATTGGATCATTCAGAGATCCTCACTGAACTTCTGGAGAGAGTTTGCTCCACTGAAAGTAAAGGGGCTGAATACTTTTTCACGCCCAATTTTTCAGTTTTTGATTTGTTAAAAAAGTTTGAAATATCCAATAAATGTTGTTCCACTTCATGATTGTGTCCCACTTGTTGTTGATTCTTCACAAAAAAATACAGTTTTATATCTTTATGTTTGAAGCCTGAAATGTGGCAAAAGGTCGCAAAGTTCAAGGGGGCCGAATACTTTCGCAAGGCACTGTATGTACAGTCACTGTGGGGACAACGTCCTCAATGCACTTATTGATAAAGCCAGTGACTGATGTGGTGTACTCCTCAATGCCATCGGAGGAATCCTGGAACATGTTCCAGTCATTGATAGCAAAGCAGTCCTGTAGTATAGCATCGGCTTCATCTGACCGCACACTGTGGTATTTCACCCAGTACATATGGGAATATCAAAATTGGATTTGTTTCTAATTCTTTGTGGGTCTGTGTAAAAAATATGTATAAGAAATATGTGTCTCTAATATGGCCATCCATTTGGCAGGAGGTTAGGAAGTGCAGCTCAGTTTCCACCTCATTTTGTGGGCAGTGTGCATATAGCCTGTCTTCTCTTGAGAGCCTGGTCTGCCTACAGTGGCTTTTCTCAATAGCAAGGCTATACTCATTGAGTCTGTACATAGTCAAAGCTTTCCTTAATTTTGGGTCAGTCACAGTGGTCAGGTATTCTGCCAATGTGTACTCTCTCTTTATGGTAAAACAGCATTCTAGGTTACTCATTTTTTTTTGTTAATTCTTTCCAATGTGTCAAGCAATTATCTTACGGCCTATCGCTGCCTAACGTGTCTAATGCTGCCTAACGTGTCTAACACTGCCTAACATGCCTAACGTGTCTAATGCTGCCTAACGTGTCTAACGTGTCTAACGCTGCCTAACGTGTCTAACGCTGCCTAACGTGTCTAACATGTCTAACGCTGTCTAACGCTGTCTAACGTGTCTAATGCTGTCTAACGCTGTCTAGCGTGTCTAACGCTGCCTAACGCTGCCTAACGTGTCTAATGCTGCCTAATGTGTCTAATGCTGCCTAGCGCTGCCTAACGTGTCTAACGCTGCCTAACGTGTCTAATGCTGCCTAACGTGTCTAACGCTGCCTAACGTGTCTAATGCTGCCTAACGTGTCTAATGCTGCCTAACATGTCTAACGCTGCCTAACGCTGTCTAACATGTCTAACGCTGCCTAACTTGTCTAATGCTGCCTAACATGTCTAACGCTGCCTAACATGTCTAATGCTGCCTAACGTGTCTAACGCTGCCTAACGTGTCCAACGCTGCCTAACGCTGTCTAACATGTCTAACGCTGCCTAACTTGTCTAATGCTGCCTAACATGTCTAACGCTGCCTAACATGTCTAACGCTGCCTAACGTGTCTAACGCTGCCTAACGTGTCTAACGCTGCCTAACGCTGTCTAACATGTCTAACGCTGTCTAACGCTGCTTAACATGTCTAACGCTGCCTAACGTGTCTAACTTGTCTAATGCTGCCTAACGTGTCCAACGCGGCCTAACGTGTCTAACGTGTCTAATGCTGCCTAACGTGTCTAACGTGTCTAATGCTGCCTAACGTGTCCAACGTGGCCTAACGTGTCTAATGCAGCCTAACGTGTCTAACATGTCTAATGCTGCCTAATGTGTCCAACGCGGCCTAACGTGTCTAATGCAGCCTAACGTGTCTAACATGTCTAATGCTGCCTAACGTGTCCAACGCGGCCTAACGTGTCTAATGCAGCCTAACGTGTCTAACGCTGCCTAACGTGTCTAATGCTGCCTAATGTGTCCAACGCTGCCTAACGTGTCTAACGCTGCCTAACGTGTCTAACGCTGCCTAACGTGTCTAACATGTCTAACGCTGTCTAACGCTGTCTAACGTGTCTAACGCTGCCTAACGCTGCCTAACGTGTCTAATGCTGCCTAATGTGTCTAATGCTGCCTAGCGCTGACTAACGTGTCTAACGCTGCCTAACGTGTCTAATGCTGCCTAACGTGTCTAACGCTGCCTAACATGTCTAATGCTGCCTAACGTGTCTAATGCTGCCTAACATGTCTAACGCTGCCTAACGCTGTCTAACATGTCTAACGTTGCCTAACTTGTCTAATGCTGCCTAACATGTCTAACGCTGCCTAACATGTCTAATGCTGCCTAACGTGTCTAACGCTGCCTAACATGTCTAATGCTGCCTAACGTGTCTACCGCTGCCTAACGCTGTCTAACATGTCTAACGCTGTCTAACGCTGCTTAACATGTCTAACGCTGCCTAACGTGTCCAACGCGGCCTAACGTGTCTAACGTGTCTAATGCTGCCTAACGTGTCTAACATGTCTAATGCTGTCTAACGCTGCTTAACATGTCTAACGCTGTCTAACGCTGCCTAACGTGTCTAACATGTCTAACGCTGTCTAACGTGTCTAATGCTGTCTAACGCTGTCTAACGTGTCTAACGCTGCCTAACGCTGCCTAACGTGTCTAATGCTGCCTAATGTGTCTAATGCTGCCTAGCACTGCCTATCGTGTCTAACGCTGCCTAACGTGTCTAATGCTGCCTAACGTGTCTAACGCTGCCTGACGTGTCTAATGCTGCCTAACGTGTCTAATGCTGCCTAACATGTCTAACGCTGCCTAACGCTGTCTAACATGTCTAACGCTACCTAACTTGTCTAATGCTGCCTAACATGTCTAACGCGGCCTAACATGTCTAATGCTGCCTAACGTGTCTAACGCTGCCTAACGCTGTCTAACATGTCTAACGCTGTCTAACGCTGCTTAACATGTCTAACGCTGCCTAACGCTGTCTAACGTGTCTAACGTGTCTAACGCTTCCTAACACTGTCTAACATGTCTAATGCTGTCTAACGCTGCTTAACATGTCTAACGCTGTCTAACGCTGCTTAACATGTCTAACGCTGTCTAACGCTGCCTAACATGTCTAACGCTGTCTAACGCTTCCTAACGCTGTCTAACATGTCTAATGCTGTCTAACGCTGCTTAACATGTCTAACGCTGTCTAACGCTGCCTAACATGTCTAACGGTGCCTAACGCTGCCTAACGTGTCTAACGTGTCTAACGCTTCCTAACGCTGTCTAACATGTCTAACGCTGTCTAACGCTGCCTAACGTGTCTAACGCTGCCCAACGTGTCTAATGCTGCCTAACGTGTCTAACGCTGTCTAACGTGTCTAATGCTGCCTAACGTGTCTAACGCTGCCTAACGCGACCTAATGCTGCCTAACGTGTCTAATGCTGTCTAACGTGTCTAACGTGTCTAACGCTGCCTAATGTGCCTAACGTGTCTAATGCTGCCTAATGTGTCTAATGTGTCTAACGCTGCCTAACGCGGCCTAATGCTGCCTAACGTGTCTAACGCTGTCTAACGTGTCTAACGTGTCTAACGCTGCCTAATGTGCCTAACGTGTCTAACGGTGCCTAACGTGTCTAAAGCTGCCTAACGTGTCTAACGCTGTCTAACGCTGCCTAACGTGTCTAACGTGTCTAACGCTGCCTAACGTGTCTAACGGTGCCTAACGTGTCTAATGTGTCTAACGCTGCCTAACGTGTCTAACATGTCTAACTTGTCTAACGCTGCCCAACGTGTCTAACGCTGCCTAACGCGGCCTAATGCTGACTAACGTGTCTAATGCTGTCTAACATGTCTAACGCTGCCTAACGTGTTTAACGTGTCTAATGCTGCCTAACGTGTCCAACGCTGCCTAACGTGTCTAACGCTGCCTAACGTGTCTAACGTGTCTAATGCTGCCTAACGTGTCCAACGCGGCCTAACGTGTCTAATGCAGCCTAACGTGTCTAACATGTCTAATGCTGCCTAACGTGTCTAACGCTGCCTAACGCTGTCTAACATGTCTAACGCTGTCTAACGCTGCTTAACATGTCTAACGCTGCCTAACGCTGTCTAACGTGTCTAACGCTTCCTAACGCTGTCTAACATGTCTAATGCTGTCTAACGCTGCTTAACATGTCTAACGCTGTCTAACGCTGCTTAACATGTCTAACGCTGTCTAACGCTTCCTAACGCTGTCTAACATGTCTAATGCTGTCTAACGCTGCTTAACATGTCTAACGCTGTCTAACGCTGCCTAACATGTCTAACGGTGCCTAACGCTGCCTAACGTGTCTAACGTGTCTAACGCTTCCTAACGCTGTCTAACATGTCTAACGCTGTCTAACGCTGCCTAACGTGTCTAACGCTGCCTAACGTGTCTAATGCTGCCTAACGTGTCTAACGCTGTCTAACGTGTCTAATGCTGCCTAACGTGTCTAACGCTGTCTAACGTGTCTAACGTGTCTAACGCTGCCTAATGTGCCTAACGTGTCTAATGCTGCCTAATGTGTCTAACGTGTCTAACGCTGCCTAACGCAGCCTAATGCTGCCTAACGTGTCTAACGCTGTCTAACGTGTCTAACGTGTCTAACGCTGCCTAATGTGCCTAACGTGTCTAACGGTTCCTAACGTGTCTAACGCTGCCTAACGTGTCTAACACTGTCTAACGCTGTCTAACGCTGCCTAACGTGTCTAACATGTCTAACGGTGCCTAACGTGTCTAACGTGTCTAACGCTGCCTAACGTGTCTAACGGTGCCTAACGTGTCTAACGTGTCTAACGCTGCCTAACGTGTCTAACATGTCTAACTTGTCTAACGCTGCCCAACGTGTCTAACGCTGCCTAACGCGGCCTAATGCTGACTAACGTGTCTAATGCTGCCTAACGTGTCTAACGCTGCCTAACGTGTTTAACGTGTCTAATGCTGCCTAACGTGTCCAACGCTGCCTAACGTGTCTAACGCTGTCTAACGTGTCTAATGCTGCCTAACGTGTCAAAAGCTGCCTAATGCGGCCTAATGCTGCCTAACGTGTCTAACGCTGTCTAACGTGTCTAACGTGTCTAACGCTGCCTAATGTGCCTAACGTGTCTAATGCTGCCTAATGTGTCTAACGTGTCTAACGCTGCCTAACACGGCCTAATGCTGCCTAACGTGTCTAACGTGTCTAACGGTGCCTAACGTGTCTAACGCTGCCTAACGTGTCTAACGCTGTCTAACGCTGTCTAACGCTGCCTAACGTGTCTAATGCTGCCTAACGTGTCGAACGCTGCCTAACCTGTCTAACGCTGCCTAACGTGTCTAACGTGTCTAATGCTGCCTAACGTGTCCAACGCGGCCTAACGTGTCTAACGTGTCTAATGCTGCTTAACATGTCTAACGCTGTCTAACGCTGCCTAACGTGTCTAACATGTCTAACGCTGTCTAACGCTGTCTAACGTGTCTAATGCTGTCTAACGCTGTCTAACGTGTCTAACGCTGCCTAACGCTGCCTAACGTGTCTAATGCTGCCTAATGTGTCTAATGCTGCCTAGCACTGCCTATCGTGTCTAACGCTGCCTAACGTGTCTAATGCTGCCTAACGTGTCTAACGCTGCCTGACGTGTCTAATGCTGCCTAACGTGTCTAATGCTGCCTAACATGTCTAACGCTGCCTAACGCTGTCTAACATGTCTAACGCTACCTAACTTGTCTAATGCTGCCTAACATGTCTAACGCGGCCTAACATGTCTAATGCTGCCTAACGTGTCTAACGCTGCCTAACGCTGTCTAACATGTCTAACGCTGTCTAACGCTGCTTAACATGTCTAACGCTGCCTAACGCTGTCTAACGTGTCTAACGTGTCTAACGCTTCCTAACACTGTCTAACATGTCTAATGCTGTCTAACGCTGCTTAACATGTCTAACGCTGTCTAACGCTGCTTAACATGTCTAACGCTGTCTAACGCTGCCTAACATGTCTAACGCTGTCTAACGCTTCCTAACGCTGTCTAACATGTCTAATGCTGTCTAACGCTGCTTAACATGTCTAACGCTGTCTAACGCTGCCTAACATGTCTAACGGTGCCTAACGCTGCCTAACGTGTCTAACGTGTCTAACGCTTCCTAACGCTGTCTAACATGTCTAACGCTGTCTAACGCTGCCTAACGTGTCTAACGCTGCCCAACGTGTCTAATGCTGCCTAACGTGTCTAACGCTGTCTAACGTGTCTAATGCTGCCTAACGTGTCTAACGCTGCCTAACGCGACCTAATGCTGCCTAACGTGTCTAACGCTGTCTAACGTGTCTAACGTGTCTAACGCTGCCTAATGTGCCTAACGTGTCTAATGCTGCCTAATGTGTCTAATGTGTCTAACGCTGCCTAACGCGGCCTAATGCTGCCTAACGTGTCTAACGCTGTCTAACGTGTCTAACGTGTCTAACGCTGCCTAATGTGCCTAACGTGTCTAACGGTGCCTAACGTGTCTAAAGCTGCCTAACGTGTCTAACGCTGTCTAACGCTGCCTAACGTGTCTAACGTGTCTAACGCTGCCTAACGTGTCTAACGGTGCCTAACGTGTCTAATGTGTCTAACGCTGCCTAACGTGTCTAACATGTCTAACTTGTCTAACGCTGCCCAACGTGTCTAACGCTGCCTAACGCGGCCTAATGCTGACTAACGTGTCTAATGCTGTCTAACATGTCTAACGCTGCCTAACGTGTTTAACGTGTCTAATGCTGCCTAACGTGTCCAACGCTGCCTAACGTGTCTAACGCTGCCTAACGTGTCTAACGTGTCTAATGCTGCCTAACGTGTCCAACGCGGCCTAACGTGTCTAACGTGTCTAATGCTGACTAACGTGTCTAACGTGTCTAATGCTGCCTAACGTGTCCAACGCGGCCTAACGTGTCTAATGCAGCCTAACGTGTCTAACATGTCTAATGCTGCCTAACGTGTCTAACGCTGCCTAACGCTGTCTAACATGTCTAACGCTGTCTAACGCTGCTTAACATGTCTAACGCTGCCTAACGCTGTCTAACGTGTCTAACGCTTCCTAACGCTGTCTAACATGTCTAATGCTGTCTAACGCTGCTTAACATGTCTAACGCTGTCTAACGCTGCTTAACATGTCTAACGCTGTCTAACGCTTCCTAACGCTGTCTAACATGTCTAATGCTGTCTAACGCTGCTTAACATGTCTAACGCTGTCTAACGCTGCCTAACATGTCTAACGGTGCCTAACGCTGCCTAACGTGTCTAACGTGTCTAACGCTTCCTAACGCTGTCTAACATTTCTAACGCTGTCTAACGCTGCCTAACGTGTCTAACGTGTCTAATGCTGACTAACGTGTCTAACGTGTCTAATGCTGCCTAACGTGTCCAACGCGGCCTAACGTGTCTAATGCAGCCTAACGTGTCTAACATGTCTAATGCTGCCTAACGTGTCTAACGCTGCCTAACGCTGTCTAACATGTCTAACGCTGTCTAACGCTGCTTAACATGTCTAACGCTGCCTAACGCTGTCTAACGTGTCTAACGCTTCCTAACGCTGTCTAACATGTCTAATGCTGTCTAACGCTGCTTAACATGTCTAACGCTGTCTAACGCTGCTTAACATGTCTAACGCTGTCTAACGCTTCCTAACGCTGTCTAACATGTCTAATGCTGTCTAACGCTGCTTAACATGTCTAACGCTGTCTAACGCTGCCTAACATGTCTAACGGTGCCTAACGCTGCCTAACGTGTCTAACGTGTCTAACGCTTCCTAACGCTGTCTAACATGTCTAACGCTGTCTAACGCTGCCTAACGTGTCTAACGCTGCCTAACGTGTCTAATGCTGCCTAACGTGTCTAACGCTGTCTAACGTGTCTAATGCTGCCTAACGTGTCTAACGCTGTCTAACGTGTCTAACGTGTCTAACGCTGCCTAATGTGCCTAACGTGTCTAATGCTGCCTAATGTGTCTAACGTGTCTAACGCTGCCTAACGCAGCCTAATGCTGCCTAACGTGTCTAACGCTGTCTAACGTGTCTAACGTGTCTAACGCTGCCTAATGTGCCTAACGTGTCTAACGGTGCCTAACGTGTCTAACGCTGCCTAACGTGTCTAACACTGTCTAACGCTGTCTAACGCTGCCTAACGTGTCTAACGTGTCTAACGGTGCCTAACGTGTCTAACGTGTCTAACGCTGCCTAACGTGTCTAACGGTGCCTAACGTGTCTAACGTGTCTAACGCTGCCTAACGTGTCTAACATGTCTAACTTGTCTAACGCTGCCCAACGTGTCTAACGCTGCCTAACGCGGCCTAATGCTGACTAACGTGTCTAATGCTGCCTAACGTGTCTAACGCTGCCTAACGTGTTTAACGTGTCTAATGCTGCCTAACGTGTCCAACGCTGCCTAACGTGTCTAACGCTGTCTAACGTGTCTAATGCTGCCTAACGTGTCTAAAGCTGCCTAATGCGGCCTAATGCTGCCTAACGTGTCTAACGCTGTCTAACGTGTCTAACGTGTCTAACGCTGCCTAATGTGCCTAACGTGTCTAATGCTGCCTAATGTGTCTAACGTGTCTAACGCTGCCTAACGCGGCCTAATGCTGCCTAACGTGTCTAACGTGTCTAACGGTGCCTAACGTGTCTAACGCTGCCTAACGTGTCTAACGCTGTCTAACGCTGTCTAACGCTGCCTAACGTGTCTAATGCTGCCTAACGTGTCGAACGCTGCCTAACCTGTCTAACGCTGCCTAACGTGTCTAACGTGTATAATGCTGCCTAACGTGTCCAACGCGGCCTAACGTGTCTAACGTGTCTAATGCTGCTTAACATGTCTAACGCTGTCTAACGCTGCCTAACGTGTCTAACATGTCTAACGCTGTCTAACGCTGTCTAACGTGTCTAATGCTGTCTAACGCTGTCTAACGTGTCTAACGCTGCCTAACGCTGCCTAACGTGTCTAATGCTGCCTAATGTGTCTAATGCTGCCTAGCACTGCCTATCGTGTCTAACGCTGCCTAACGTGTCTAATGCTGCCTAACGTGTCTAACGCTGCCTGACGTGTCTAATGCTGCCTAACGTGTCTAATGCTGCCTAACATGTCTAACGCTGCCTAACGCTGTCTAACATGTCTAACGCTACCTAACTTGTCTAATGCTGCCTAACATGTCTAACGCGGCCTAACATGTCTAATGCTGCCTAACGTGTCTAACGCTGCCTAACGCTGTCTAACATGTCTAACGCTGTCTAACGCTGCTTAACATGTCTAACGCTGCCTAACGCTGTCTAACGTGTCTAACGTGTCTAACGCTTCCTAACACTGTCTAACATGTCTAATGCTGTCTAACGCTGCTTAACATGTCTAACGCTGTCTAACGCTGCTTAACATGTCTAACGCTGTCTAACGCTGCCTAACATGTCTAACGCTGTCTAACGCTTCCTAACGCTGTCTAACATGTCTAATGCTGTCTAACGCTGCTTAACATGTCTAACGCTGTCTAACGCTGCCTAACATGTCTAACGGTGCCTAACGCTGCCTAACGTGTCTAACGTGTCTAACGCTTCCTAACGCTGTCTAACATGTCTAACGCTGTCTAACGCTGCCTAACGTGTCTAATGCTGCCCAACGTGTCTAATGCTGCCTAACGTGTCTAACGCTGTCTAACGTGTCTAATGCTGCCTAACGTGTCTAACGCTGCCTAACGCGACCTAATGCTGCCTAACGTGTCTAACGCTGTCTAACGTGTCTAACGTGTCTAACGCTGCCTAATGTGCCTAACGTGTCTAATGCTGCCTAATGTGTCTAATGTGTCTAACGCTGCCTAACGCGGCCTAATGCTGCCTAACGTGTCTAACGCTGTCTAACGTGTCTAACGTGTCTAACGCTGCCTAATGTGCCTAACGTGTCTAACGGTGCCTAACGTGTCTAAAGCTGCCTAACGTGTCTAACGCTGCCTAACGTGTCTAACGTGTCTAACGCTGCCTAACGTGTCTAACGGTGCCTAAAGTGTCTAATGTGTCTAACGCTGCCTAACGTGTCTAACATGTCTAACTTGTCTAACGCTGCCCAACGTGTCTAACGCTGCCTAACGCGGCCTAATGCTGACTAACGTGTCTAATGCTGCCTAACATGTCTAACGCTGCCTAACGTGTTTAACGTGTCTAATGCTGCCTAACGTGTCCAACGCTGCCTAACGTGTCTAACGCTGCCTAACGTGTCTAACGTGTCTAATGCTGCCTAACGTGTCCAACGCGGCCTAACGTGTCTAACGTGTCTAATGCTGACTAACGTGTCTAACGTGTCTAATGCTGCCTAACGTGTCCAACGCGGCCTAACGTGTCTAATGCAGCCTAACGTGTCTAACATGTCTAATGCTGCCTAACGTGTCTAACGCTGCCTAACGCTGTCTAACATGTCTAACGCTGTCTAACGCTGCTTAACATGTCTAACGCTGCCTAACGCTGTCTAACGTGTCTAACGCTTCCTAACGCTGTCTAACATGTCTAATGCTGTCTAACGCTGCTTAACATGTCTAACGCTGTCTAACGCTGCTTAACATGTCTAACGCTGTCTAACGCTTCCTAACGCTGTCTAACATGTCTAATGCTGTCTAACGCTGCTTAACATGTCTAACGCTGTCTAACGCTGCCTAACATGTCTAACGGTGCCTAACGCTGCCTAACGTGTCTAACGTGTCTAACGCTTCCTAACGCTGTCTAACATGTCTAACGCTGTCTAACGCTGCCTAACGTGTCTAATGCTGCCTAACGTGTCTAATGCTGCCTAACGTGTCTAACGCTGTCTAACGTGTCTAATGCTGCCTAACGTGTCTAACGCTGTCTAACGTGTCTAACGTGTCTAACGCTGCCTAATGTGCCTAACGTGTCTAATGCTGCCTAATGTGTCTAACGTGTCTAACGCTGCCTAACGCGGCCTAATGCTGCCTAACGTGTCTAACGCTGTCTAACGTGTCTAACGTGTCTAACGCTGCCTAATGTGCCTAACGTGTCTAACGGTGCCTAACGTGTCTAACGCTGCCTAACGTGTCTAACGCTGTCTAACGCTGTCTAACGCTGCCTAACGTGTCTAACGTGTCTAACGGTGCCTAACGTGTCTAACGTGTCTAACGCTGCCTAACGTGTCTAACGGTGCCTAACGTGTCTAACGTGTCTAACGCTGCCTAACGTGTCTAACATGTCTAACTTGTCTAACGCTGCCCAACGTGTCTAACGCTGCCTAACGCGGCCTAATGCTGACTAACGTGTCTAATGCTGCCTAACGTGTCTAACGCTGCCTAACGTGTTTAACGTGTCTAATGCTGCCTAACGTGTCCAACGCTGCCTAACGTGTCTAACGCTGTCTAACGTGTCTAATGCTGCCTAACGTGTCTAAAGCTGCCTAATGCGGCCTAATGCTGCCTAACGTGTCTAACGCTGTCTAACGTGTCTAACGTGTCTAACGCTGCCTAATGTGCCTAACGTGTCTAATGCTGCCTAATGTGTCTAACGTGTCTAACGCTGCCTAACGCGGCCTAATGCTGCCTAACGTGTCTAACGTGTCTAACGGTGCCTAACGTGTCTAACGCTGCCTAACGTGTCTAACGCTGTCTAACGCTGTCTAACGCTGCCTAACGTGTCTAATGCTGCCTAACGTGTCGAACGCTGCCTAACCTGTCTAACGCTGCCTAACGTGTCTAACGTGTCTAATGCTGCCTAACGTGTCCAACGCGGCCTAACGTGTCTAACGTGTCTAATGCTGCCTAACGTGTCTAACGCTGTCTAACGTGTCTAATGCTGCCTAACGTGTCCAACGCTGTCTAACGTGTCTAATGCTGCCTAACGTGTCTAACGCTGCCTAACTTGTCTAACGCTGCGTAACGCTGCCTAACGTGTCTAGCGCTGCCTAACGCTGCCTAACGCTGTCTAACGCTGTCTAACATGTCTAACGCTGTCTAACGTGTCTAACGCTGCCTAACGTGTCTAATTCTGCCTAACGTGTCTAACGCTGCCTAACGTGTCTAACGCTGCCTAACGTGTCTAATTCTGCCTAACGTGTCTAACGCTGCCTAACGCTGCCTAACGCTGTCTAATTCTGCCTAACGTGTCTAACGCTGCCTGACGCTGCGTAACGCTGCCTGACGCTGCCTAACATGCCTAACGCTGTCTAACATGTCTAACGCTGCCTAACGTGTCTAACATGTCTAATGCTGCCTAACGTGTCTAACGCTGCCTAACGCTGTCTAACATGTCTAACGCTGTCTAACGCTGCTTAACATGTCTAACGCTGCCTAACGCTGTCTAACGTGTCTAACGCTTCCTAACGCTGTCTAACATGTCTAATGCTGTCTAACGCTGCTTAACATGTCTAACGCTGTCTAACGCTGCTTAACATGTCTAACGCTGTCTAACGCTTCCTAACGCTGTCTAACATGTCTAATGCTGTCTAACGCTGCTTAACATGTCTAACGCTGTCTAACGCTGCCTAACATGTCTAACGGTGCCTAACGCTGCCTAACGTGTCTAACGTGTCTAACGCTTCCTAACGCTGTCTAACATGTCTAACGCTGTCTAACGCTGCCTAACGTGTCTAATGCTGCCTAACGTGTCTAATGCTGCCTAACGTGTCTAACGCTGTCTAACGTGTCTAATGCTGCCTAACGTGTCTAACGCTGTCTAACGTGTCTAACGTGTCTAACGCTGCCTAATGTGCCTAACGTGTCTAATGCTGCCTAATGTGTCTAACGTGTCTAACGCTGCCTAACGCGGCCTAATGCTGCCTAACGTGTCTAACGCTGTCTAACGTGTCTAACGTGTCTAACGCTGCCTAATGTGCCTAACGTGTCTAACGGTGCCTAACGTGTCTAACGCTGCCTAACGTGTCTAACGCTGTCTAACGCTGTCTAACGCTGCCTAACGTGTCTAACGTGTCTAACGGTGCCTAACGTGTCTAACGTGTCTAACGCTGCCTAACGTGTCTAACGGTGCCTAACGTGTCTAACGTGTCTAACGCTGCCTAACGTGTCTAACATGTCTAACTTGTCTAACGCTGCCCAACGTGTCTAACGCTGCCTAACGCGGCCTAATGCTGACTAACGTGTCTAATGCTGCCTAACGTGTCTAACGCTGCCTAACGTGTTTAACGTGTCTAATGCTGCCTAACGTGTCCAACGCTGCCTAACGTGTCTAACGCTGTCTAACGTGTCTAATGCTGCCTAACGTGTCTAAAGCTGCCTAATGCGGCCTAATGCTGCCTAACGTGTCTAACGCTGTCTAACGTGTCTAACGTGTCTAACGCTGCCTAATGTGCCTAACGTGTCTAATGCTGCCTAATGTGTCTAACGTGTCTAACGCTGCCTAACGCGGCCTAATGCTGCCTAACGTGTCTAACGTGTCTAACGGTGCCTAACGTGTCTAACGCTGCCTAACGTGTCTAACGCTGTCTAACGCTGTCTAACGCTGCCTAACGTGTCTAATGCTGCCTAACGTGTCGAACGCTGCCTAACCTGTCTAACGCTGCCTAACGTGTCTAACGTGTCTAATGCTGCCTAACGTGTCCAACGCGGCCTAACGTGTCTAACGTGTCTAATGCTGCCTAACGTGTCTAACGCTGTCTAACGTGTCTAATGCTGCCTAACGTGTCCAACGCTGTCTAACGTGTCTAATGCTGCCTAACGTGTCTAACGCTGCCTAACTTGTCTAACGCTGCGTAACGCTGCCTAACGTGTCTAGCGCTGCCTAACGCTGCCTAACGCTGTCTAACGCTGTCTAACATGTCTAACGCTGTCTAACGTGTCTAACGCTGCCTAACGTGTCTAATTCTGCCTAACGTGTCTAACGCTGCCTAACGTGTCTAACGCTGCCTAACGTGTCTAATTCTGCCTAACGTGTCTAACGCTGCCTAACGCTGCCTAACGCTGTCTAATTCTGCCTAACGTGTCTAACGCTGCCTGACGCTGCGTAACGCTGCCTGACGCTGCCTAACATGCCTAACGCTGTCTAACATGTCTAACGCTGCCTAACGTGTCTAACGCTGCCTAACGCTGCCTAACATGCCTAACGCTGCCTAACATGCCTAACACTGCCTAACATGCCTAACGCTGCCTAACGTGTCTAACGCTGCCTAACATGCCTAACGCTGCCTAACATGCCTAACGCTGCCTAACATGCCTAACGCTGCCTAACATGCCTAACGCTGCCTAACATGCCTAACGCTGCCTAATGTGTCTAACGCTGCCTAACATGTCTAACGCTGCCTAACAGCACACAATGGCACATGAGCTAGGTCAAACTAAACACAGTCTGTCCATTCTCAGTTATGCCCCATCCATGAGCCCAACCAGTGACAGTCACGGCCAGGCTGAGAGATTATTGTGCTGATGTAAAGGATGGTAATAAATGAAGAAAGTCATTGTTAGGGTGAAGCCCAATGCGGGGCTCTTTCTTCACTCTATTCATTCACCCAGGGGTCTCTCTCTCTCTCTCTCTCTCTCTCTGTGTCTCTCTGTCTCTCTCTCAGCTGTGTAGCAGGTTGTAAGTAATATAACAGCATGGACGAGGGGGAAGAAATTAAGCTGTACTGCTGCTGAGGGCTGAGAATGCAGTGGTCTCTATGGAAGCAGTAGGTAGTCTAGGGGGTATTTTCCACAAGTTGGAGCTCCACCCAGGAACCCTCCCACGCCCACCATCCTCCCCAGTGGGCGAGGGCCTCCAAGCAGGTACCACTGCACAACAGAACCCCTGGACCCCCTCCACTCGATTGTACCGTTTAACTCACCCTACAGCTTGAAATGTCACCAATCGCACAGCTGAATTGCTAGCTTTTCAGTGGCTCAACTGGCTAGTACGTTGTCCAGCAGGTGGTCATGTGTGGTTGGGTAGCAGAGCATCACTTGCTCAAACCATGGTACAGACGGGCACAGCAAAGGGAGATATACACTCAGAAAAAAGGTGCTATCTAGAACCAAAAAAGGTTTATTGGGCTGTCCCCATACGAGAACCCCTTGAATAACCCCTTTTAGTTCCAAGTAGAACCCTCTCCACAGAAGGTTCTACATGGAACCCAAAATAGTTCTACCTAGAACTAAAAAGGATTCATTGGTGGCAAATCTGACCTGCAGATCTATAAATTACTTCTCCGTTGTCTAGCATGGTCATCTGAATCCGGGTTCGTTTTTCATCTGTGGTGATATAGGAGCAATTACGATAGAGGAAACCAAGACTAGATGAACCTTAGCCTGTAGCTTTGATATGTGCTGAGAGAAGGAGAGTGTACCATCTAGCCATACTCCCAAGTACTTGTATGAGGGTGACTACCTCAAACTCTAAACCCTCAGAGGTAGTAATCACACTGGTGGGGAGAGGGGCATTCTTCTTACCAAACCACATGACCTTTGTTTTGGAGGTGTTCAGAACAAGGTTAAGGGCAGAGAAAGCTTGTTGGACACTAAGAAAGCTTTGTTGTAGAGCATTTAACACAACCCAGGGAAGGGCCAGCTGAGTATAAGACTGTATCATCTGCATATAAATGGATGAGAGAGCTGCTTGAGCTATGTTGTCTAATATGCCCAGAGAGAGAGAGAGAGAGAGAGAGAGAGAGAGAGATAGAGAGAGAGAGAGAATTTTCTCTGTGGTCACTCTAGGAATCCTGCTTCTGTCCACAGTGACCCCCATTCTGAGATTCTCACAATAGAAAAGGGAAAAGGGAGAGAGGAGAAGAGAAAAAGAGAGAGACGTGTTCTGTAAATGGATGAACCAGTGACACTAAAACAGAGATTGGGAGAGAGATCATGTGAAACGATATTTCAGAGTGAGAAAGAGCAGATCAACGAGGCGGAAACCAACAGAGAGCGAGTTAACGATTTCATTTTTCAGTCTCCTTGCAATGTGTTTGTAATTTTAGTTTCTGTGTTTCATGGACAATTTTCGCTCAGGGCTTGAAACAATCTGGAGATTGCAGCTAAATCCAATTATATTTAATTCAGGTTACTTTATTGGCATGACAGCAAAACACTTGCATTGCCAATGCATTGAAACAGAAGACAAACACAACAAGAAACAGAAGTGGAAATTCTGGAGAAACTAAAGTGAGTGTGTGTATGTGTGTATGTTTGGAGCAGGTTCAAACCTACCTTGCTGTGACTACATACAGAGGCCTTTCCACTGCTGCCAAAACCCTCATCACACTCTCCAAGTCCCAGTGTACACATCAGCCTCCCCATCAACACACACTTCTCCCACAGTAGTACAGAGACTGAGCCTCTGTCCCAAATGGCACCCTATTCCCAATATAGTGCACTAC
>NC_048570.1:9913522-9918522 GCF_013265735.2 Oncorhynchus mykiss
TAGATTGTTTTCAGCTCCAAGTTAATTGTTTTCTCTCCCTTTTGTGTGTAAATGTGACTGTGTGGAAATGTGACTGTGTGTGTAACGTCTGCTTCCAACTCGCACTCCCAAACACGTAGATCCCCTGAACGCAGCTCACTCTCCAGATCCCAATCACGTGAATTCTGATCACCTGTTCACACACCTGTATGTCATTATCAAACACTATTTAGTTCAGTTCTTTGCACCCCCATCATTGTGAGGTATTGTTTGTTTTGTGACACACTTCTATTCGGAGCTCTGTTTTCCCCGTAATTGAATCCTCCTGTGTGTGATAGTTGTGGCCCTATCGTATTTCCTATTAACAACCTCTTGCCTGATCTTCCCAGATGACATTACGAGCCTTTTCCCTGCCTTTACTGTTGCCATTTTTGGACCCCCTGTCTATGACCTTCTGCCTACCCCTGGACCCAACTACCTACCCCTGGACCCAGCTACCTGCCCCTGGACCCAGCTACCTGCCCCTGAACCCAACTACCTGCCCCTGGACCCAGCTACCTGCCCCTGAACCCAACTACCTGCCCCTGGACCCAGCTACCTGCCCCTTGACCCAGCTACCTGCCCCTGGACCCAACTACCTGCCCCTGGACCCAGCTACCTGCCCCTGAACCCAACTACCTTCCCCTGGACCCAGCTACCTGCCCCTGGACCCAACTACCTACCCCTGGACCCAGCTACCTGCCCCTGGACCCAGCTACCTGCCCCTTGACCCAGCTACCTGCCCCTGGACCCAGCTACCTGCCCCTGGACCCAGCTACCTGCCCCTGGACCCAGCTACCTGCCCCTGGACCCAGCTACCTGCCCCTGGACCCAGCTACCTGCCCCTGAACCCAGCTACCTGCCCCTGGACCCAACTACCTGCCCCTGGACCCAGCTACCTGCCCCTGGACCCAGCTACCTGCCCCTGGACCCAACTACCTGCCCCTGGACCCAGCTACCTGCCCCTGAACCCAGCTACCTGCCCCTGGACCCAACTACCTGCCCCTGGACCCAGCTACCTGCCCCTGGACCCAGCTACCTGCCCCTGGACCCAACTACCTGCCCCTGGACCCAGCTACCTGCCCCTGGACCCAGCTACCTGCCCCTGGACCCAACTACCTGCCCCTGGACCCAGCTACCTGCCCCTTGACCCAGCTACCTGCCCCTGGACCCAGCTACCTGCCCCTGGACCCAGCTACCTGCCCCTGGACCCAGCTACCTGCCCCTGGACCCAGCTACCTGCCCCTGGACCCAGCTAACAGCCTCCTCCTGCGGTCCTTTACAAATAAACGCCTGCTACGACCTGCACATGGAAACCAGCTCTCTGTCTCCCATCATACTCAATACAGTGTGGGAATGTGGCTGTGTGGGAATGTCCTGATAACAGGGCTAGAGAGGAGGAGCACAGTGAAATCCCCTGTAAGAAGACATTTAGGATTCCATTTAAACTGCTGACCATGGTCATGACTATAAATAACACCATCCCACACTGCTTTTCTCTCTCTGTCTCACTCTGTGTCTCTCTCTGTCTCTCTCTCCCTCTGTCTCACTCTGTGTCTCTCTCTCTCTCCCTCTGTCTCTCTCTATATATGTCTCTGTCTCTCTGTGTCTCTCTCTGCATCAGCAGTCCTCTGCGTTTGCCTCCTCCCCTTTCATACTCACAATTCAGGCAGAAAAAGACAACATTTGTCTGTGGGGTCTCTTTGAATTTTCATTATTCAAGTATAGTGCAAGACAAACCAACATCTTCTAAAGGCTTTGTTCTTGCCCCACCAACATTCACAAAAACAAGCCACACAGGATAATTGGACTCGGCACAATCAACCAATGACCATTAAGTTCAAACAGGCTCTGACATGCCAGTCACAACCCTGCTTTGCACAGCCGTTTGCATGTAGCCATTAGAGGCTTCACATGCAAACAAACAAGCAACATGGGTGTGTATCTGTGAACAACAAGCTCCCTCCTTCTCTGTGACTAATATATTTTGGAGGAGACAGGCATAACCCTGTGAGAGCATGCATGGGGTCATCACAAAGTTCATTTTAGAAAACAACACAAAAAATCAAGGCACAAGTATATGAATTCGGTGGCGCTAGCACTCAGAGCGCGAGCTCTGCCAATCTCTCCATCCATCCCTCCATCCATCCCTCCATCTCTTTATTAAAAAGCCAATAGCAACCACAAACAATTCTAGACAACACAAAGCATCGATCTAAGATCGGGGTTGTAGAAAGAAAACATGGAATAAATCTCATTAAAGAACTAACTCATCATCCTTCATCTTAAACGTCACGACCACCACTGATGTACAAAGGGTGTACACACACACACACACACACACACACACACACACACACACACACACATTACGGTGTTTCTGCACCGTAATTTGTACCATAGCAGACTGAATTAAGTGCAGTCGGTATCCCTGCTCCTCACAGCATCATCACGTCACGGTAATCCAGACAGGAGAGGCTCACAGACAGGAAAGCTGTTACATATGATGACAGAGTCCATATACACCACTTCAGTCAAATTACTGCTCACACACACACACACACACACACACACACACACACACACACACACACACACATGAATATTCATTCCATTATCCATTTGAGTGTGTAATACTGTACTTCACTTACAAGGACCAGCAGTGAAATGAAATGCAGTGAAATGAATAACAAAATCAGATGGGCTTGGAGTCCCAGCTGAAAGAGTGATGATGAGTGGGGACCAGGACGGTGAAACACTTTATTAACAACAGCCATGCAGGAGACAAAATGGCTGCCGCTTTCCTGACCTCTGACCTCTCAGGGACACATGGTGACAGGGTGGTATGCCACACTTCATAGGAGGTTGATTGACATGAGGGGAAGAGGGTGACGGTGAGTGGGCTTATGGGCAGAGGGGAAAGTGAGAGGGTGAGAGGGGAAAGTGAGAGGGTGAGAGGGGAAAGTGAGAGGGTGAGAGGGGAAAGTGAGAGGGTGATAGGGGAAAGTGAGAGGGTGAGATGGGGAGAGGGGAAAGTGAGAGGGTGAGAAGAGAAAGGGAGAGGGTGAGAGGGGAAAGTGAGAGGGGAAAGTGAGAGGGTGAGATGGGGAGAGGGGAAAGTGAGAGGGTGAGAGGGGAAAGGGAGAGGGTGAGAGGGGAAAGTGAGAGGGTGAGAGGGGAAAGTGAGAGGGTGAGAGGGGAAAGTGAGAGGGTGAGAGGGGAAAGTGAGAGGGGGAGATGGGTAGAGGGGAAAGTGAGAGGGTGAGTGGGAGAGAGGAGAGAGTGAGAGGGGAAAATGAGAGGGTGAGATGGGGAGAGGGGAAAGTGAGAGGGGGAGATGGGTAGAGGGGAAAGTGAGAGGGTGAGTGGGAGAGAGGAGAGAGTGAGAGGGGAAAGTGAGAGGGTGAGATGGGGAGAGGGGAAAGTGAGAGGGGGAGATGGGTAGAGGGGAAAGTGAGAGGGTGAGTGGGAGAGAGGAGAGAGTGAGAGGGGAAAATGAGAGGGTGAGAGGGGGAGAAGAGAGGGGGAGAGGGGAAAGTGAGAGGGGGAGATGGGGAGGGGGGAAAGTGAGAGGGGGAGAGGAGAGGGTGAGGTGGTAGCAGTGAATGAGCTTATGGGCAGAGGGGAAAGTGGGGGAAATGCTTCATTAGAGTAGTTAAATGGATAACTTCAAGCTTGGGCTCTGTTTAGGCAATGAGAGGCTGAGCTAGGGCAATGGTAAGTGTGAGGTAGGGAGAAATGACAGAGGTATGAAGTACAATTACCGCTCATTGCATGGCCCTAGGCTGGGAGTGTGCTGTAAAACCAGAAATAATTCCTCTCACTTAAAGAAGCCTTCTGTACTTCCAGTAACATAATAATTATTTGTTTAACTTTTTTTCCCTGTTGGTCTTTTTTTCATGCTATAAAACTCCTTTTAAGAGCTTGTACTTTAGGGAGCTCGGATTAAGATGTTCCGTCCCACGTTGCGTGTGATGGAGTTTTATTTGAGGGGTGAAACTGAGAAGCGGAGTGTATTTACAGGCGAAACTCCAGCCTCAAGTTTTCACTGGGGTCATGTTAATAAGGGGCCAGAGGTCTCTTACAACGGGGCCAAAAGGGGCCACTGGTTTATATGTGCTACAAAGGAGCCACATATTTTTTGGGTGAATAGACGTAGCTTTTGAATGAGCATCTCACTCAGGCAAGCGTCACACAAAAGCCAGATACTGTACACTGTACATGCAGGCAGCTACACTTTTTTTCCCCAAAGATGAACCAATACTGTATCATCCAAGGACACATTAGAAGACCTAAAAGAAGTGCTTGTTAGTATGGAATCCTTGTCATATTCAACAAGAGCACAAACATGATAAACGGTGAATGCTAAACTGTCCTACTGCTGAAGCCCTTGTATTGTATCTCGTAAAGGAATCCTTTCTGCTTGATGCGTTTCTAGCTCTCCGACTGCTGACAGAGGAGGAGGAGGAGGCTCGCTCAGGTGGTACTGTGTTTGGTACTCTCTCGACGTAAGAGACCATTATCTTGTCTGTTGGAATATTTCTCTTTTAATGCCACAGGGAACTCTGCCCTGTTGGGAGAAACACATTACATTACTGTTACATTACTACTTCTTGTTTTATTGACTGCTTGCACATCGTCTTCTGGGTTTGTGTATGGAAAAAGGATCGTGTGGATACGATATTCCATGCTAGCACTCCAAAAACAGCATGGAACCCACTACTGGGGTCTGTGAGACAAGACAACATTTCACAGCAGCAGCCCATTTTTCCCCATTGAATTTATGGAAGGATGAAAAACAGACCTAGTGTGAAATCTGTGGGCTGTAATGTGTTTATATGTGTTGCTAGGGGACCACACACTACCCCTCCGGAGTATGTCCGTCCAGTCAATGAATATAAATCTTTCATCACTTCCCACGTGTACAAAAAACAGCAGACAGCAGATAATATCCCCAATCTTCCATGACTCCCCATCCACCA
>NC_048570.1:9923522-9948522 GCF_013265735.2 Oncorhynchus mykiss
GGACAGGGGTTGAGGACAGATCCCTCTTCTCGAGGCCCGACGCTCAAGGTTTGTTGTTCAACAGGACATCATGCACAGAAGGAGGGGAAGAGGGAGGGGGTTAGTGGTGTGGGGGGAGGGGGTGGGCTTGTGGAACAGCTGCAGGTGTGTTGATTGGTAGATGCGTGTAATACCTCCCCAGAGTGGGACTGTGAGAGAGAGAGAGGGAACCAGAGACGGTAATAGAACCATGGAGACGGAGTGGGGATTCGCCTGTGGCGACAAAGTTTGTGTGTGAAACAATGTGTTTCCATTTTGCAAACATACAAAACCGGCCATTGTGCTGAAAAGAGCTGTGGAAATCCATTCTTCTCCGTGTCTGGCTCTTTAATTTCTAAGAGAGACACGTACGATTGTCCTCCGCCCGGGTGGAGAGAGAGCGGATGGTAAATTAGCCAGTCTAGAACTGCCAGTCTAGAACTGCCAGTCTAGAACTGTGGTGCTGCAGAGTCTCACTGAGCCCGGGCTGTTGCCATTACCCCATCCATACCGAACATATTGAGAAAACATTGCTGTAGCAGGAGGGGTGGGGGGGGGATCTTCCTGAGTAGGGTGATGTCATAAAGGTACACTCTCCAGCTGGAACAAAAGGCCATTGTGGAAGGCGAGCAGCACGGCTCATTCACAAATCCCTCTTCTCCACTCCTCCTCGCTTTTCTCCCTCGCTTAACCGTCAACTAGTAGGAAGGTTTACGAGGAGCCTGTTTAAAAGGATAATTTGGTGCTGAGGTATTTTAGCTACATTTTAACTAGGCAAGTCAGTTAAGAACAAATCCTTATTTTACAATGACGGCCTACCCCAGCCTAACCCAGACAACGCTGGGCCAATTGTGCGCCGCCCTATGGGACTGCCGATCGCGGCCAGTTGTGATACAGCCCGGGATCAAACCAGGGTCTGTAGCTGTCCGTTTATGACGTGGATGATGTCACACCATCGTAACATGATGTGGGGAGATTTGGGTTAACAAGTTGGTTTTGATAAGCAGATCGCCATGTGCGACATGACAGTGTGATATCATTATATCATAAAACATGACATCTGTTAACGGTCTGTTAGTGTGACAGACGGGTTCAAATCGAGTGCTCTTTCCATGACACAGACTGACCAGGTGAATCCAGGTGGAACCTATGATCCCTTATTGATGTCACTTGTTAAATTCACTTCAATCAGTGTAGATGAAGGAGAGGAGAAGGGTTAAAGAAGGATTTGTACACCTTGAGACAATTGAGACATAGATAGTGTATGTGTGCCATTCAGATGGTGAACGGGCTTGACAAATGATGTAGCCCTTTCCTGCAGTCAAATGACCAAATCGCCCTCTAGTGGTCTCATGGGTGGAATGTTATTCATATTTCATAACTTTTTTGTTATATACAGAAAATCTGGTCTTTCTATGTCAAACTGTTATATTTCAGTCTTCTGTGATGTATATAAAGGGTAATATTGGGATGCAAACTCAAAATGGAATACATTTCAACTCAATATCTGACATGGTAAAGGTGTCTACTTTTTCTATGCCCATAACCAACGTGTCTGAGATGCATACTTTTGTTTCAAAGTATATTTGTTTAAGACTACCAAGAAACACTCTGTGTGACCCTGATTTAGCCCACTGCAGTAAAAGGTTATTAAGTGCCTTTGAACCGGATATCGTAGTAGATGCCAGGCACACAGGTTTGTGTCAAGAACTGCAAAGCTGCTGAATTTTTTTTACGCTCAACAGTTCAAATCAAATCAAATTTATTTATATAGCCCTTCTTAGATCAACTGATCAGTTTCCCGTGTGTATCAAGAAATGGTCCATGACCTAAAGGACATCCAGACAACTTGACACAACTGTGGGAAGCATTGGAGTCAACATGGGCCAGCATCCCTGTGGAACGCTTTCGACACCTTATAGAGTCCATGCCCCGACGAATTGATGCTGTTCTGAGGGCAAAGGGCTGGGGGTGCAGCGTAATATGAATGTGTTCTTACTGTTTTGTTCACTCAGTATGTAGTGTTCTGCTTTTGACCAGGGCCCATACGGTGTCATTAATAATAGGGTGCCATTAGGAACAGACTTAATACAGCACCATCTCTGTGGACAGCCAACTCCAAGATTAGTAAGGCATCCACACCATCTCTGTGGACAGCCAACTCCAAGTTTAGTAAGGCACCCACACCATCTCTGAGGACAGCCAACTCCAAGATTAGTAAGGCACCCACACCATCTCTGTGGACAGCCAACTCCAAGATTAGTAAGGCACCCACACCATCTCTGTGGACAGCCAACTCCAAGATTAGTAAGGCACCCACACCATCTCTGTGGACAGCCAACTCCAAGATTAGTAAGGCACCCACACCATCTCTGTGGACAGCCAACTCCAAGATTAGTAAGGCACCCACACCATCTCTGTGGACAGCCAACTCCAAGATTAGTAAGGCACCCACACCATCTCTGTGGACAGCCAACTCCAAGATTAGTAAGGCACCCACACCATCTCTGTGGACAGCCAACTCCAAGATTAGTAAGGCACCCACACCATCTCTGTGGACAGCCAACTCCAAGATTAGTAAGGCACCCACACCATCTCTGTGGACAGCCAACTCCAAGATTAGTAAGGCACCCACACCATCTCTGTGGACAGCCAACTCCAAGATTAGTAAGGCACCCACACCATCTCTGTGGACAGCCAACTCCAAGATTAGTAAGGCACCCACACCATATCTGTGGACAGCCAACTCCAGAACTGAGCAGGAGGGAGTGAAAAGAAGAACAATGGTGATTCCTCAGCTTCATCCTGACAGGATTATGACAGCCAATGACAGTCACACTGATTAATGAAAACAAACAAAGCTTTGGACCCACGAGCCGTTCTGAGACGGAACATTTCATTTTCCCCTCTGCGGAGACCTCGACTTGAACAAATAGATGCTCTTTGAGCAAAGTGCATACTCTGATGAAAAGATACTCTGAACAAAAGAAGAGGGAAAACAGATTTCTCTCTCTCTCTCTCTCTCTCACACTCTCACTCTCTCATTTTGTTGCTGTGATCACACTGCACTATTTCTGTTCATATTTTGTTTGTTCTCTCTCAACATATTCTCTGTTATTGCTGCATGGTGTTGTGTGTTGTGTTGTTGTCTATGATTGCCTCCCATCAGACACAGAGCTGGGTCAGTTTATGAAACCCTCTCTGGCTCTGCATGCAGCCAACTCTCCACAAGTCTCGGGGAGAGCGACACTTTGAGGGACAAACTGCTTTCCTGAGGAGAGAAACAGTAACATTACAGCAAGATCTTCAACGATGTTGAACTCATAAAACCTTTTAACGACAATATATTCACCCCTTGTTTCCATCCACAGGGATAAATCCCACTGAACCCATAACAAAATAACAGTCATCATAGCAGCAGCTCATTCTCTAATGCTAAACTAACATCCTAACTGCAAATGAAGAATACATCCAACTGAATAAAGTGAGAAATTCATTTTGAATTCAACTGGATGTAGTTGATGTACGGTTATATGGATAATCCCGAATATCAGTACAGGACCTCAACAAGACCCTACTTTTATCCTGGCTGGAAGTTGGGAACACACAGATCTGGGTCCGTATGTATCAAGCGTCTCAGAATAAGAGTGTTGATCTGGAATCAGGTCCATCCACTGTCCGTGTGGTCTTACTCATTGTGATCACAACGGAACAACTGATCCTACATCAGCACTCCTATTCTGATTCATTTGACACATACAGCACCTAAACAGGTCAGAGACCAGATCCAATGGCCACCAGATAGAATCCTGATCCGTCCTGATAGGGCGGTGGAGAGATTAGCAGAGCGTCAGCAGAACTGACAGACAGACACTCAGGAGGCACAAAAGTCCCCCAACACAGGATCAGATCCTGTCTGGAGTGACTCATTAGATCCTATCTGACTTCCACGCCGGAGGATGAACTAAGTCAGGATTAACTAAGTCTAACTTTTCAGAAACTGTGAGAGAGGTCGTGAGACCAGAATGTCACAAGTTACGACGCCTCTGTGGGCAGTGGGTTGGGATTCCATGCATTCCATGGACTGTACCCTATTCTCAGCGAAACCTGAAAAAATGTGTCTGTAAGGAAAACCAGAGATGATGACAGCTAATACCGTGAGAGACTGCAGACTGCTCCAAAACTCCCAAAGTTTCCCTCCCTATCTGATGGTATTCAGAGACATTTTTACCCGATACTGTCAAGCACAAGGCAACAAACAAAAGCAGCATCTTGAAAAATATCATAGTTTGCTATGTATTATTCATTGGCAACAGGGGCTCCTGGTACATTTTGATTCACCTTCTAAAGACTATACAAACGACCTGCTGGGCTGTCTGTCAAGAGAGTAGCTCTATATTCCTCTGAGTCCTTAACTCGTCAGCTGTGTTTTACAGACATCCATATTGAGTGCCGAGCCTCACGGTTCCCCTTTGAACACAAAGCGTTGAGCGTGAAAACCTGTCTTTAGTGTCGACACAGCCAGACGAAACTATCACGGAGTCACAGTACCACCCAATGTCTGCTGGGACCCAACCTAGACTACTGTCTCACATTACCAGGAACAATGGCACATCACATCCCAAACCCCAAAACAGGAACAACCAAGGACAATATTGTATGAATGTCCTAACGGTACATTGTTACATTGATATGTTGGTAAATTGATACGTTGCTACGTTGGTACATTGATATGTTGATACGTTGATACGTTGGTACGTTGGTACGTTGATACGTTGGTACGTTGATACGTTGTTATGTTGGTACGTTGATACGTTGGTACGTTGGTACGTTGATACGTTGGTACGTTGATACGTTGTTACGTTGGTACGTTGATACATTGTTATGTTGGTACGTTGATACGTTGGTACGTTGATACGTTGTTACGTTGGTACGTTGATACATTGTTATGTTGGTACGTTGATACGTTGGTACGTTGATACGTTGTTACGTTGGTACGTTGATACGTTGGTACGCTGATACGTTGGTACGCTGATACGTTGGTACGCTGATACGTTGGTACGTTGATACGTTGGTACGTTGATATGTGCGTAAGTGTGTGGATTTCAAATGTATTGATCCAATTTGATTTATTTTACAATTCAAAAACACAATTCAACCACACAGGTGGATAAAATGCATTCAAAGGCAGTCTGGTCTCTATACTGTACAGTATTATACACAGTAGGGTCTCCAAAACAAACGGTACTTGGAGAGAAAAAGTTTGCTACTGATCTCCTTCTCAGACTGGGAGATAAACAACAAGAGAAAGCCAGCAACCTCTTCTCAAATGGGCCATTCATTTCATTACAGCATTCACCGTTTCTGTCCCATCTCCAAATGGGCCTAATCTGGGTCCCCTGCACATATCACAGGGCCTTCCGGGGCCAGATTAACGACAGCGGCCAGAGTGTTAGCTCCTAATTGTTACAGCATCCAAGTCATGTAACACAATTACAGGGGCTGCAGAGAAACGGCTAATGCACACACGACTAGCCCCGCCGATGGATCAGTCATTGAATTTTCTCCCTTTTTAATTCACTTTCCACCATGCACAAGGAGGCATTAGTTAGATTACACTGTGGAGATGTTGGGAGTGAAGGGGGAAAGGAGGAAAGGAGGGAAGGAGGGACGGAGGAGGGGGAGACGGGTCAGATCTGTTTAGAGCGGGTTGTCAATTAGCAGGCTAACCCTCTTGCTAAATGGTCACTCTCTCTCCCCGAAGGGAGAGGCAGATAAAAACCAGAGGTCAGAAACAAGGGCACGTGTCAAACTCATTCCACGGCGGGCTGAGTGTCTGCGGGTTTTTCGCTCCACCCTTGTACTTGATTGATGAATTAAGGTCACTAATTAGTAAGGATCTCCCTCACCTGGTTGTCTACGGCTTAATTGAAAGAAAAAACAAAAACTTACACACACTCAGCCCTCTGTGGAATGAGTTTGACACCCCTGGGCTAGTGGGCAAGTAATGGAACTGATGGTGACTGAAACCAGAGGTCAGAAACACAAGGGAACTGATGGTGACTGAAACTAGAGGTCAGAAACACAGGGGAACTGATGGTGACTGAAACTAGAGTTCAGAAACACAGGGGAACTGATGGTGACTGAAACTAGAGGACAGAAACACAGGGGAACTGATGGTGACTGAAACTAGAAGTCAGAAACACAAGGGGAACTGATGGTGACTGAAACTAGAGGTCAGAAACACAAGGGGAACTGATGGTGACTGAAACTAGAGGTCAGAAACACAGGGGAACTGATGGTGACTGAAACTAGAGGTCAGAAACACAGGGGAACTGATGGTGACTGAAACTAGAGGACAGAAACACAGGGGAACTGATGGTGACTGAAACTAGAGGTCAGAAACACAGGGGAACTGATGGTGACTGAAACTAGAGGTCAGAAACACAGGGGACCTGATGGTGACTGAAACCAGAGGTCAGAAACACAGGGGACCTGATGGTGACTGAAACCAGAGGTCAGAAACACAGGGGACCTGATGGTGACTGAAACCAGAGGTCAGAAACACAGGGGAACTGATGGTGACTGAAACTAGAGGTCAGAAACACAGGGGAACTGATGGTGACCGACATCAGTGTGCTTCCCAGACAAACATCCCTCTCAACCCGACTCAGACCTGATAACTGCTGGTTTAAAGACCGAGCCAAGACACAGGATAGGATGAGGCTAGAGACCCTAACAAAGGGGGAAGTTACCCAATCCGTGAGATGGAGGATATAGCGGAGTCCTTGGAGCCAGTGCCAAAACAACTCGTCAGCTCCCACCGGTCAAAAGATCCAACTGAAATCTACATGGTACCTCTATTGAGAAATTACAAATAAACTATGATTTGATTTAGTTTTGTCAAGTTGATTCATTTTGTGTGTGTGTGTGTGTGTGTGTGTGTGTGTGTCGAAAAGGAGGACATTGTTCCTCAATCCGATACAATGGAGTATGTGACACTGGAGGAAACGGATTGTGGTGATGGATAGCGAGCTGCGGTAAAGTGAGAGATGCCAGGGAGAGACGACATGGTACCATGACGAATATAGTGTAGCACCCTCAACAGTAGCACCCAAGCCCACTCCAATAATCCCAACTGTATGGTCAACACAACCACGGTCACAAGGAATCAACTGAGTAAAATAGTTGACATGGAGCTGGTAGATACAGTAATGAGGGTTTTGAGTTACCGTTTTTTAACTGTAGCTGTGTGATTTAAATCTTTCCTATCAGAGCCCCTCTGCTTCTTTTAATAAAATGCTACATCTGGGTTTTGTTACTAGGTTACCGTTAGTTCCGCCAGTCACCACACCATATTGCTTAGCCACACCGGACCAAACGGAACATTTTTTCCATCTCTACATGGTCACAGGTCCATATCTCGCCAGATCCAGTATCTCCACATTACTTTACTGGCCTACAGACTATTTGAGTGGTAGGATACGTCCCAAATGGGACCCTACTCCCTATAGCAACTAGATTCAGCCTCGCGACGATTTTAGTCAGAGCGGATGTTTCGGGGGGCCGGAACATAATTGAAATAAATTGAACACTGCAAATTCACCACCACTAAGTCCCCAAAAAAGAGCTTGTATTTAAGAATAACAATCATTCCAACATTGATTACATTGAGACGCCATCACATACAGTACAAGTCAAAAGTTTGGACACCCCTTCAAGGATTTTTCTTTCTTTTTACAATTCTCTACATTGTAGAATAATAGTGAAGACATCAACACTATGAAGCAAGCATTTCGCTACACTCGCATTAACATCTGCTAACCATGTGTATGTGACAAATAAAATTTGATTTGATTTGAAATAACACATGTGGAATCATGTAGTAACCAAAAAAGTGTTAAATCAAAAATATTTATTTATTATAATTTATTTTTTTAGATTCTTCAAAGTAGCTTACTGTATGTCCTGTGCTTTGCACACTCTTGACATTCTCTCAACTAACTATTTTTTATTTTATTTGTGGGAATACTAGGGAACAGATTTCCTAAATGAAACTCATACTATAAAAATGTTTAAAAAAATGTAATATACTCATATTTCACAGCCAGCCCCCAGCCAGAGCAATGGGAATAACTTAGACCCAGTTTCCAGACAGTGAAACTGTCTATTAGTGGTGGTAGTAATAGTTATAGTAGCAATGTTGTAATTGTTCTCAATTATATACTTATTCTACAAACCAACCTTCTATAACGTAACCAGGGGATGTCTGTCTGGGCTAACTACTGTTTGCTTTGGCCACTTTTCAGATGAGCTAAGATTCTCAGAAAGAATGCCAAGCTTCCAATGATTTAGATAAGAGCACTGATAAAATAAGCATATCTCAGTAAGTAGATATGATGTTCATATTTCAGGAACAAAAATATACACCACATGAAATCAATGGCATTCATATAATGGTTTCAAACTAGAACTAAATCTACCAGACGTGGGACGACATTCTATCCAATTTTCCTGAAGAATAATGTCACCAGACATAGGATCGCTATACGTTTGTGTGAGCCTCAGCTGACCATTCATCAAACCCGACATGCATTGTGTGTCGGCCGTGTGAGGAAAAACTGAGGTATTGGAAGCATGGAATTGTCGTTCCTGCATCTGCTAGATGAAAAATCTAGCTTGTCGCAAGCATCCAACTCTGGTCCTCTAGTCTTTTATGGCTCCATATGTGCATGTCTCGGGAGTATTGGGCTTCAGTGTGTATGTCTGAAAGGGTTATGTCTTCATTGGGTTGCCTCTAGTGACAGGGGGGTGGGAGCCTTCAGTCAGAAGCGATGAGCGCGTCTGGCATGTGCATCAGAGAGACATGACGGTCGAGCGGGCCAGACACCAGCATGCCTTCTCCTTCAAGGGCATAAATCAGCAATACGATCCCTGAGTCCCCCCCCCCCCCCCCCCCCCCCCCCTGCTGTTATGTCCAACACTGGCCATGTCCATGTCTTACGGCATTGTGGCCATCCTACCACAACCTACCTACCATCTGGCTGGGGGATCTCAATGATAGATGACAAAGAGGTGGACTATGGATCGGTACACCTCTAAGACAGTTGTTCACCTCCCTAACCCAGTCACTCTGTTGCAATGCAATACTAAGAAACAGGCATAGCTTCCCATCCCAGTGCTATCTCCAAGATTCATTCATTTGATTAACAAACTCACATACAGTATGTGATATTAATTCAAATATAATTTCATGGTTATATGAAATAAATATTATGAGCAAATCATATCAAATTTTATTTGTCATATGTGCAGAATACAACAGGTGTAAGTAGACCTTACCGTGAAATATTACACGAAAATGACATGACAACAACGAGGCTATATACAGGGGGTACCGGTATAGAGTCAATGTGCGGGGGTAAAGGTTAGCCGAGGTCATTTGTAAAGTGACTATGCACTGATAATAAACAGCGAGTAGTAGCAGTGTAAAAACAAAGGGGAAGTGGGGGTTAATGTAAATAGTCCGGGTGGTCATGTGGTAAAATTGTTCTGCAGTTCTGCACTCAAGGTTGCTGGTTCGAATCCCTGAGCCGACTAGGTGAACATCTGTCGATGTGCCCTTGAGCAAGGCACATAACCCTAATTGCTCCTGGATACAAGTGTCTAAAAGACTAAAGTTTAAAAAATGGCACACATTTGTTT
Source organism: Oncorhynchus mykiss (assembly GCF_013265735.2). Classification (NCBI taxonomy): domain Eukaryota; kingdom Metazoa; phylum Chordata; class Actinopteri; order Salmoniformes; family Salmonidae; genus Oncorhynchus; species Oncorhynchus mykiss. Next base: position 9,933,246 of record NC_048570.1, read on the forward strand.
GGAGGGAGTGCAGATGAATGGGGGCAATTAAAACCGCTAGAAACCACCAAAGGGGGTTGTGATTTGCGTTAGGAAAACAAGCTTGGCGAGCGGTAGTCAATGGTTAACTGGACTCATGAATTAAATTAATGTGGACAGTTGTTCTGTGGTTCAACCTTCATCAGAAGAGACTCCTGCCCTGGAGATCAGCTTACTCTGTTTCTGCCTCAAACCTCAGGAATTCTTACGTTTCGTCAAAGGCCTAATTTGTTTCCTGGTTATGTGTCATATACTCTGCTGTGTGGCGTCGGCTGCCCTGCTGTATCGGTTTACAGTGGGGACTTTCATTCCACTTTAACTGGTTGGAATTATGTGTCTGGTCCTCTTTTAGAGTCCATGTTATTTAGGGTGAGGTTCACTTATTTATTATAGAACAGGCACACTCATTCACATATACCTGAAGATGATAGTCCTCCTCGGAAAATGCCCCCTTCTCCAAAAAAGGAAACAATTTTGGAAATATCTACCCGATTAGAATTTTGTTTCCCACAGTGCACCAAAAATAACAAGCAGTGCTTGGGAATAATGGACTTGATTTAGATCTGTGAAAAGTTTGTGCTGTTCCTGGTTTCCAATGAACGGATATAATCAGATCACTCGTTACCACATCCTGGATATATATAGTTCAATTTCAGCCCAAAACTGGACAAACAGAGCAACACACTGACCTACAACCTCTTCCCTGGTTTTAGTGCCATGTTTACTTAATAACCATAGCTAGATTCCTTTGAAATTACCAAATGCATCATAATATCACGTGTCCTAAATAGCACACATCATAAATATCACCCGTGTCATAAATATTCCGTGTCATAAATACCACCTGCATCATAAATATCACCTGTGTCATAAATATCACCCGCGTCATAAATATCACCTGTGTCATAAATATCACCTGTGTCATAAATATCACCCACATCATAAATATCACCCGCGTCATAAATATCACCTGTGTCATAAATATCACCTGTGTCATAAATATCACCTGTGTCATAAATATCACCCACATCATAAATATCACCCGCGTCATAAATATCACCCGTGTCATAAATATCACCCGTGTCATGAATATCACCCGTGTCATAAATATCACGTGTCATAAATATCACCCGTGTCATAAATATCACCTGTGTCATAAATATCACCCGTGTCATAAATATCACGTGTCATAAATATCACCCGTGTCATTAATATCACGTGTCATAAATATCACCCGTGTCATAAATATCACCCGTGTCATAAATATCACGTGTCATAAATATAATGTGCGTCATAATGATCACCCACATCATAAAATCACCCACGTCATAGTGATCACCCACCTCATAAATATCACGCACATCATAATGATCACCCACGTGATCAATTTCACCCACATCATGAATATCATCCTGTCATAAATATCTTCCACATCATAAATATCACCCACGTCACAAATATCACCCACATCATAAATATCATCCTGTCATAAATATCATCCACATCATAAATATCATCCTGTCATAATTATCACCCGCATCATAAATATCATCCACATCATAAATATCACCCACGTCATAATTATCACCCGCATCATAAATATCATCCACATCATAAATATCACCCACGTCATAATTATCACCCGCATCATAAATATCAGACACATCATAAACAACACCCACGTAATAATTATCACCCACGTCATACATATCGGGTGCGTCGTTCTTATTACTTCCTCCAAAGATTACTTTTGTTTTCATTGAAGTCTGCACAGTGACGGAGGGGGCAGCACAAAGCGTGTCTACGACAGAGCGAGTGGCTGATAAATGTGTCTACTTTTCCGTTCATATTTACCATCTGTTGAACTACGTTTTTAGACCACTCTGCATCATCATCATCCCCGGATAAACAGACAAATTACATCTAACTCCTGCTTATTATGGTTTGAAACAGCTAACTAGCGTCACACGGGAAACAAAAGCACAGATAGAATCAGAGGAGGACATTGTGACTTGTGAGGTAATTGAACGAGGAGGGAGGAATCATTAAACAAGTCCCACTGGTGCCACCCTGATTAGATTCCCCCTTGTTTCCTGTAACAAACTCGGGACGAATTTGTTAAGGAAGGCAACGTGGAAAAGGAGGCATGTCTCTCTCTCTCTCTGTCTCTCTGTCTCTCTGTCTCTCTCTCTCTCCTCTCTCTCTCTCTCTCTCTCTCTGCCAGACCTGTCCATTTCCTCCCTGAATGGGAAAATGAGAGTTCAAATTGCACCATTTCCTCTTCTTCACCCCATCCATCTGAGATGTGTCAAGTACGCACTATGATTATCCTATCCAGTCAGTGGTTATCTGAGCAAGACATCAATACACAGAAATGTTCTGAATCTATAACACACACAGAAGCTCCTCCATAAGGCCTAAACCGAGACATAACCAGCATGCCTGTGCACAGAAATTCTCCTGCATCCCACATCTGTCTGTGGCAATAATCATCTGTTGTCTGTATCAAGGCAGGCATTCTAAATCGACGACAACAGTCTTTCTCCTTAGCCAGCAACCGAAACAGGCTCATTTTGACCATAACATTTTCCATCTGTTCAGAGGAGAAGGCCACAAACAGGGGCAAAGCCAACACAAACAGCTGCATGCGGACCTTCCAATATATTATGTTCCAATATTTGATGTATCTAAGCCCCCTATTGGCTTTAGGTTATCCCCATCACTGAATACAATAAACCCATTACCTTCATTGCCTTATACAGTCACATGGCCACAGCATGAAACCAGTTGAGGTTCTTAGAAAACACTGTACACATGTCACCAGCCTAACTACGTGGCAATGTCATCCTCTTTTCCTACGGCAGACTGTGACAAGAGGTGCGGTACAGTGGTGTCTGTGTCCTATACTATAAAACACCCCAGCAGATACTGTACAGTATAAGTTGTTTGGATCCTGATTGGTTGATAGCAGGAAGTTATTCACTACAATCCCCGGGTAATACCTGTTAACAGTTCCATTTGGATTATCAATGCACATAAACTGTCCCACAGCCCAGCCAGGCAATTTATTTAAAAAAAACATTTTTTTTTTTACATTTAGCAGACACTCTTATCCAGAGCAACGTACAGTAGTGAGGTCATACATTTGCTTACTGGTGCCCCATGGGAATCAAACACACAATCTTGGCATTGCAAGCGTCATGCTCTAGCAATTGAGCCACACTTGACCTACTTCATCTCCAATGGGGAAACAAGTGCCTAGATTATTTCTCCAATGCTACTAGGCTAGCATTTGGTTTGCAACAGTTGGGGTTTGTCTAAACCTTGCTGGCTGCCTCTACGACCTATGCAATAATGTTTTTTTTTTTAATCTTCACGGTGCCATTTAGAGAATGAATGAGACGAAGCTGACAGCTTCTCTGAGCCAGGCAAATTCATTTATCAGTATCATTACAATGAATACATCAAAGGCAATGGTAAAGCAATGAAAAATGTACATAGCATGCATTCATTTCAGCTGCTTGATGTGTATGTGTGTTAGTTTTAATTGGCTAGCTAGAAAAGGAGAAGTAGCTAGCCTGCATGGCAACCTTTCGTGTTTAAAAGAGAACATTTAGAATGGACGACCAGTTCGGCTGGCTAGCAACTTCAGAACCTCAGAACTAACAACTGGCCCGGACTATATTATCGGCTTCAAGGATGAAATAAAAAAATGTACTCATTAAATTCACGTTTTTTTAATGAAAACATGTCATTAATTTTTTTTAAATACATACAGTCTGTTGGTAACCATTTTATAAAACCAATAAGGCCCTCGAACCCGGGAATTATTGTGAATAACACCCTCCTAAGGGTTCATCCCTCTGGCCTAAGAACAGTCCTTAGTTATTCATATGATAATCCCGGGGTTCTCATACCTTAGTGCTTAATTAAGACCCCTCGACGAGCTTAATACCAGTATCAATATTTACAAGGATGCTCATGTGGGATTATATCAAATTGGCCCCTGTACTTGGTGTCCCAATTAAACGCAGAGGAGCATGTTTCTGCTTGTAGAGCCCCAGGGGACACAGCCTTCTGGACTCAACTGCTGGAGAATCAAAGTGCTGAGTCTGGAAATGGAGGAACCCAAAGGCAATCAGCTCAGTCAGACTAAGAGAAAGCATCCACACAGCTGGGCAAATAGGGATGGAAAGAGAAAAAGAGGCAAAAGATGCACTCTAATGATACCAAGGATATGTGTGTGAAGCAGAATCACCTCACTACAGTAGCTTTCAATGAGACCAATTCAAATGAAGGTATCAGCTATAGGAAGGGGGTGCTATACTACAACAAGATATTTGTGGTATGGTAATATGCATAGCTTTGGGTGGTCTCGTGCACTCATTCATAAACCATTAGTTTGTGTCACATAATAATTATATGTCCATGCATGCATGCAAAAAAGAAAACAAACATTGTGAATAGCTGCAGTGAAAACGTTGGACATAAAACATTGAGGTATCATAACGCCTTGGGTTAATGACATGCATCATAACATTGTATACTTGCTCATACAATCTGGCTAATGCTTATACAAGATAGTGGGAAATATTAAAACATATCGGATAGGTTAAGGTTTTCAAATTAATTAATAAATTACACATATGGCAGAGTTTCTCTGTCCTCTTCTCTCGCTTTAGTCTCGTCTCGTAGTAATGTGCAGCCTTAAAGTAGCAACATGGAACATCAACAGCCAGGCCACCGTGGCCGCAGTGACAGACACTCAACGAAGCAGCCGCTAGCTAGCAGGAATGGCCAGGCTGAGAGATTAAATGTCCACTTTACGGGATCTGGGGATAAAGGCAGGAAACAATCCATCTCCTATGATAGATTTCTCAGAGACAAATGACTGGTTGGGTCTCAAGTTGAGATTGTCCAAGGGTTTTGTCTTGGCACCATTTTTGGGGCTTGTTTTGGATCTTGAGGCGATCAGGTTAAGAATTCGATTCAAGTTGAAATACGAGCTGAAGTGGGTTTGAGTCTCAGTCACTTTACAAAATGGCCTCTGTTGTTTCATTCCTTGGTTCACATCGTATCAATCACTATTCCTCCTTTAATTGGGTGAAATGTATATGTCATTTGGCAGATGCTTTTATCCAAAGCGACTTACAGTCAGTCAGTCATACATGCATACATTTGACTTATTGGTGGCCCCAGTGGGAAGTGAACCCACAACCCTTGGCTGAAGAGCCATGCTCTACTGAATGAGGGCCACAGAGGACCAAACTGGAAGAATGCTTCCAAAAGCTTTTGTCGTGGTTACCAAAAAGTATTTGTGTTAACACAAGAAACTCATTACGGACAATGACGACAGACCACGGTGGCCTGTCTAGGTGCACCTATAGAGAGACACAATGAAACCGGGCCTGAACATCAAAGTCTGGGATTTTAAGTAATGAGCTGGTAGACATCATCCTCTCCTGTAGACATCATCCTCTCCTGTAGACATCATCCTCTCATGTAGACATCATCCTCTCATGTAGACATCCTCCTCTCATGTAGACACCCTTCTCTCATGTAGACATCCTCCTCTACTGTAGACATCCTCCTCTCCTGTAGACATCCTCCTCTCCTGTAGACATCCTCCTCTCCTGTAGACATCCTCCTCTCCTGTAGACATCCTCCTCTCATGTAGACATCCTCCTCTCATGTAGACACCCTCCTCTCATGTAGACATCCTCTTTTCATGTAGACATCCTCCTCTCAAGTAGACATCCTCCTCTTTTCATGTAGACATCCTCCTCTCCTGTAGACATCCTCCTCTCCTGTAGACATCCTCCTCTCCTGTAGACATCCTCCTCTCATGTAGACATCCTCCTCTCATGTAGACACCCTCCTCTCATGTAGACATCCTCTTTTCATGTAGACATCCTCCTCTCCTGTAGACATCCTCGTCTCCTGTAGACATCCTCCTCTCATGTAGACATCCTCCTCTCCTGTAGACATCCTCGTCTCCTGTAGACATCCTCCTCTCATGTAGACATCCTCCTCTCCTGTAGACATCCTCGTCTCCTGTAGACATCCTCCTCTCCTGTAGACATCCTCCTCTCATGTAGACATCCTCCTCTCATGTAGACATCCTCTTTTCATGTAGACATCCTCCTCTCAAGTAGACATCCTCCTTTTTCATGTAGACATCCTCGTCTCCTGTAGACATCCTCCTCTCATGTAGACATCCTCTTTTCCTGTAGACATCCTCCTCTCAAGTAGACATCCTCCTCTTTTCATGTAGACATCCTCCTCTCAAGTAGACATCCTCCTCTTTTCATGTAGACATCCTCCTCTCATGTAGACATCCTCCTCTCATGTAGACATCCTCCTCTTTTCATGTAGACATCCTCCTCTCAAGTAGACATCCTCCTCTTTTCATGTAGACATCCTCCTCTCATGTAGACATCCTCCTCTCAAGTAGACATCCTCCTCTTTTCATGTAGACATCCTCCTCTCATGTAGACATCCTCCTCTCATGTAGACATACTCTTTTCATGTAGACAGTCTCTTTTCATGTAGACAGTCTCTTTGCATGTACAGTGGGGAGAACAAGTATTTGATACACTGACGATTTTGCAAGTTTTCCTACTTACAAAGCATGTAGAGGTCTGTAATTTCTATCATAGATACACTTCAAATGTGAGAGACGGAATCTAAAACAAAATCCAGAAGATCACATTGTATGAATTTTAAGTAATTAATTTGCATTTTATTGCATGACATACGAATTTGAGACATCAGAAAAGCAGAACTTAATATTTGGTACAGAAACCTTTGTTTGCAATTACAGAGATCATACGTTTCCTGTAGTTCTTGAACAGGTTTGCACACACTGCAGCAGGGATTTTGGCCCACTCCTCCATACAGACCTTCTCCAGATCCTTCAGGTTTCGGGGTTGTCGCTGGGTAATACGGACTTTCAGCTCCCTCCAAAGATTTTCTATTGGGTTCAGGTCTGGAGACTGGCTAGGCCACTCCAGGACCTTGAGATGCTTCGTACGGGGCCACTCCTTAGTTGCCCTGGCTGTGTGTTTCGGGTCGTTGTCATGCTGGAAGACCCAGCCACGACCCATCTTCAATGCTCCTACTGAGGGAAGGAGGTTGTTGGCCAAGATCTCGCGATACATAGCCCCATCCATCCTCCCCTCAATATGGTGCAGTGGTCCTGTCCCCTTTGCTGAAAAGCATCCCCAAAGAATGATGTTTCCACCTCCATGCTTCACAGTTGGGATGGTGTTCTTGGGGTTGTACTAATCCTTCTTCTTCCTCCAAACACGGCGAGTGGAGTTAAGACCAAAAAGCTCTATTTTTGTCTCATCAGACCACATGACCTTCTCCTATTCCTCCTCTGGATCATCCAGATGGTCATTGGCAAACTTCAGACGGGCTTGGACATGCACTGGCTTGAGCAGGGGGACCTTGCGTGCGCTGCAGGATTTTAATCCATGACGGCGTAGTGTGTTACTAATGGTTTTCTTTGAGACTGTGGTCCCAGCTCTCTTCAGGTCATTGACCAGGTCCTGCCGTGTAGTTCTGGGCTGATCCCTCACCTTCCTCATGATCGTTGATGCCCCACGAGGTGAGATCTTGCATGGAGCCCCAGACCGAGGGCGATTGACCGTCATCTTGAACTTCTTCCATTTTCTAATAATCGCGCCAACAGTTGTTGCCTTCTCACCAAGCTCCTTGCATATTGTCCTGTAGCCCATCCCAGCCTTGTGCAGGTCTACAATTTTATCCCTGATGTCCTTACACAGCTTTCTGGTCGTGGCCATTGTGGAGAGGTTGGAGTCTGTTTGATTGAGTGTGTGGACAGGTGTCTTTTATACAGGATACAAGTTCAAACAGGTGCAGTTAATACAGGTAATGAGTGGAGAACAGGAGGGCTTCTTAAAGAAAAACTAACAGGTCTGTGCGAGCCGGAATTCTTACTGGTTGGTAGGTGATCAAATACTTATGTCATGCAATAAAATGCAAATGAATTACTTAAAAATCATACAATGTGATTTTCTGGATTTTTGTTTTAGATTCCGTCTCTCACAGTTGAAGTGTACCTATGATAAAAATTAATGACCTCTACATGCTTTGTAAGTAGGAAAACCTGCAAAATCGTCAGTGTATCAAATACTTGTTCTCCCCACTGTAGGTATCCTTTTTTCATGTAGGTAGCCTCTTTTCACATAGAAGGCCTCCTCAAAGCTTGTGTCTAATGATGCAGGACTTTGAATCACTTGGGATGAATGAGCTTGCGCATTGGCAACACTTTCTATGTGGAGGCCATGGCCACCAGTTGAATAATGAGGGTTTATTGAAATGACAGAGAGATTACGAGAGCAGACCACTCAGTCGGTCGGTCGGTCAGTCGGTCAGTCAGTCAGTCAGTCTGCTGTTTATCCTGGCCTAGTGTCCTCATGGGTCTTGACGCGGACTGTCTTAGGACTGTTTGTTCTGGCTATGGTCTCGCAAGCTGACTGACGAAAGAACTAAACTGACTCAGACACTGATGCTCATGTTGGCTTTTCATTGTCCCTTAACCAGGAGCCAAGTTCCAGCCAGGCCTCATTATGAAACAGACCGAGGGGCAGGCAGCAGAAGCCTGGGGAAAACACAAATGCCAGAACACAATGTAAGGATTTGAAGCTGCCGAGACCTCTGTGGTATTTGGGTCTGGGTTACTTTTCGGTCTTTCAAAACTTGTTTCTTGGGTGTGGATGACATTTAACAAAGGAAGGAAGAAAAGAAAACATCAAATGCAGAAGAAGTTTTCTCCCGCTCTTGTTCAAAGTTCAAATCCCCTCTTCCCCCCAGGAAGGGAGAGAGCTTTTCCTCAGATCCAACCTGAAGACTCCCGAGACTGTCTTCCCCACAACAAGGTTATTTTAGTTCATCTTCAAAAATGTGGCTGGCACATTCCGCAGCAGGCACCTGCTGCTGGTAATAATAGGGCAGCCCTCAGCGTCACTTCCTGTGTTCCAGAGTGAGTGGCACGGCGTGATAATGGTTCCGCTGCACGACCCCTTCCAAACGAAGAGGCTCTGCCCCTAAACAGTCCAGGCTAATTACAGAGGACTGGAGCCTCTTTCATTCTCTCTGTTCTCTCTCGCTCTCTAACTCCCTCCCTCTCTCGTTCTCTCACTCTGCAGTGTGTCTGTCTCTCTGTCTGCAGGCAGAGCCGTGGGGAGAGACTGGCACGGAAAGATTGTAATGGGCCCTAATTCAAACCAGAACACAGGCAAATCCTCTGTAAATCTCTGAAAATAAACTGGCCACGTTTAAAACGCCATAAAGAGCAGGAAGGACACTCCGTTATCTGAGGAGGTGCTTTCACGCGTTGTTCTGAGGAGGAATAACATAAGGGGAAAAAAACGAGATCGATATGCAGCGGACGAGAAATTAGCGGTGGACAGACAGCGATTACATAACCTTTTCATGACCTTTTCATGTGGTACAATAACCCTGTTATGACACTGTCTTCCTCTCTCCTCCCTTCTGGCTTATAGTGTTGTTTCACACTACACTCATCAAGTCATTGGTTGACAACTATGGAACGACAAACAACAGTAAAGGCAAATACATCAATCATTTAGGCAAATAGGCTACTTGCTGTATCTCAGATTAAAAAAACGGTCAAACACTGTGACAAGAATGATAAAATGAAAATAACTACAGTAGTTATTACACAAAACTACATCCATTGTATCCGTTAAATCAGGCGTATTCAAAATTGATCCTGGATGTCCGGAGCAATGATGTTTTTGATTCTACTTTTATTTCATTCACACACCTGGTGTCCCAGGTCTAAACCAGTCCTTGATTAGAGGCTAGCGGCAGACTGGTGTCCCAGGTCTAAACCAGTCCTTGATTAGAGGCTAGCGGCAGACTGGTGTCCCAGGTCTAAACCAGTCCTTGATTTGAGTCGAATGACAGACTGGTGTCCCAGGTCTAAACCAGTCCTTGATTAGAGGCTAGCGGCAGACTGGTGTCCCAGGTCTAAACCAGTCCTTGATTTGAGTCGAATGACAGACTGGTGTCCCAGGTCTAAACCAGTCCTTGATTAGAGGCTAGCGGCAGACTGGTGTCCCAGGTCTAAACCAGTCCTTGATTAGAGGCTAGCGGCAGACTGGTGTCCCAGGTCTAAACCAGTCCTTGATTAGAGGCTAATGGCAGACTGGTGTCCCAGGTCTAAACCAGTCCTTGATTAGAGGCTAGCGGCAGACTGGTGTCCCAGGTCTAAACCAGTCCTTGATTTGAGTCGAATGACAGACTGGTGTCCCAGGTCTAAACCAGTCCTTGATTAGAGGCTAGCGGCAGACTGGTGTCCCAGGTCTAAACCAGTCCTTGATTAGAGGCTAGCGGCAGACTGGTGTCCCAGGTCTAAACCAGTCCTTGATTTGAGTCGAATGACAGACTGGTGTCCCAGGTCTAAACCAGTCCTTGATTAGAGGCTAGCGGCAGACTGGTGTCCCAGGTCTAAACCAGTCCTTGATTAGAGGCTAGCGGCAGACTGGTGTCCCAGGTCTAAACCAGTCCTTGATTAGAGGCTAATGGCAGACTGGTGTCCCAGGTCTAAACCAGTCCTTGATTTGAGTCTAATGGCAGACTGGTGTCCCAGGTCTAAACCAGTCCTTGATTAGAGGCTAGCGGCAGACTGGTGTCCCAGGTCTAAACCAGTCCTTGATTTGAGTCTAACGGCAGACTGGTGTCCCAGGTCTAAACCAGTCCTTGATTAGAGGCTAATGGCAGACTGGTGTCCCAGGTCTAAACCAGTCCTTGATTTGAGTCTAATGGCAGACTGGTGTCCCAGGTCTAAACCAGTCCTTGATTTGAGTCTAATGGCAGATAGGGTATGGGAGTGAGGCTTGCATTCACTTTATGGAAGTTAGTGTTCCATGACTATCCACCTGCCAACCTAAGGGTTCTGGGTAAACACACCAATCTGGCCACTCATGATATCAATGTGTCTGTCATTGTGTTCATCTAGAACCATGTTGGCTGGGCTCCTAGCTGCTGGAATTCCCCATCACTTCCTGAAGTCCATTGGGGAAGGTCCCATGTCACTGGCTCCTGATCCACTGCTAACCACTACAGCACCAGTCGGCAGCTATATAGGAGAGAGTCATTTAATGGGGGAGGGTACCATTTCCTCTCGGTTTCATCAGCAGCCTGATATGTGTGATTTTTTTTTATTTTTTTAAAGGCACCCTTCCTTCTATTCTGAGCGTTGCACAACCCTTAACCCTTTGTTGGGAATTAAAATGGTGTGTATGACAACCGTGAACCCAGCAGGTCGTAATGTACATGGTTGATATGAATCTCCATTTACAACAGATTGTGATCACAGTAACATGATAATAGCACATAGACCTAGCTGCAAACTGAATGAACATTTTGGGACTTAGTAGAGATACAAAAGCATCCGGAAATGTAACAGTTTGCTAAGCGGCTAAGCCCTTACCGAAGCAAGACTGTAGAGTATCTGAAATACCAAGTGGGACCAAGGGAGATTATTTGTGTTTGCGAGGGAGCAGAGGCTATACGTAGAGCCTCCAGAGGTGAGGTGTAAACTCTCCACTCCACAGTCCACCTACATCCACATCAGCACTGTGTGTCGGCGCGGCAACAGCTCCCATTCCACAATCTGATCTGAGGTCATAAATATCAATAAAACTGTAAGAGAGACCACATTTGCGTTTATAAATGGCACCCTATTCCCTATTAAGTGCACTACTTTTAGAACAGGGCCCATAAGGGTCTGGTCAAAAGTAGTGCACTAGGTGGAGAATAGGGAGCCATGTGGAATGAAACATACAGCTGCCGTGGCTGTGCAGCACAGAACAGCACAGTGTGCAGGAGAGAATCAATGAAACAAACGATGGGAGGAATAAATGTCTTCCACACAAAGTTTGGTGGTTCATTGAGGTCCCTTTATGAAAGTTTTATGGTGTTTTTGATGCTGTCTTTTATACCCAGGTAAAAAATAACTTTTTTGATGCTTTGTTTCAGTCATTTTGTAAAGGTAAAATATCTTTTGGGACACAGTTTTGAGAATTTCTCTGAAGAACATATGAACGTGGAGAAGTTCTGTGAACAGCAAAGAAAAGCACCATTTGAAAAGCAGGTTTTCTCAGACATGTCCAAGATGAACCTACAGACTGCCCAATAATTAACATGAAGCAGGTTCTCAGACATGTCCAAGATAAACCTACAGACTGCCCAATAATTAACATGAAGCAGGTTCTCAGACATGTCCAAGATGAACCTACAGACTGCCCAATAATTAACATGAAGCAGGTTCTCAGACATGTCCAAGATGAACCTACAGACTGCCCAATAATTAACATGAAGCAGGTTCTCAGACATGTCCAAGATGAACCTACAGACTGCCCAATAATTAACATGAAGCAGGTTCTCAGACATGTCCAAGATAAACCTACAGACTGCCCAATAATTAACATGAAGCAGGTTCTCAGACATGTCCAAGATGAACCTACAGACTGCCCAATAATTAACATGAAGCAGGTTCTCAGACATGTCCAAGATGAACCTACAGACTGCCCAATAATTAACATGAAGCAGGTTCTCAGACATGTCCAAGATGAACCTACAGACTGCCCAATAATTAACATGAAGCAGGTTCTCAGACATGTCCAAGATGAACCTACAGACTGCCCAATAATTAACATGAAGCAGGTTCTCAGACATGTCCAAGATGAACCTACAGACTGCCCAATAATTAACATGAAGCAGGTTCTCAGACATGTCCAAGATGAACCTACAGACTGCCCAATAATTAACATGAAGCAGGTTCTCAGACATGTCCAAGATAAACCTACAGACTGCCCAATAATTAACATGAAGCAGGTTCTCAGACATGTCCAAGATGAACCTACTGACTGCCCAATAATTAACATGAAGCAGGTTCTCAGACATGTCCAAGATAAACCTACAGACTGCCTAATAATTAACATGAAGCAGGTTCTCAGACATGTCCAAGATGAACCTACAGACTGCCTAATAATTAACATGAAGCAGGTTCTCAGACATGTCCAAGATGAACCTACAGACTGCCCAATAATTAACATGAAGCAGGTTCTCAGACATGTCCAAGATGAACCTACAGACTGCCCAATATTAACGCAAAGCAGGTTCTCAGACATGTCCAAGATGAACCCACAAACTGACCAATATTAGATGTGCACATTGTCTGTATGGGTGTGTAGACATCCTCCTCTCCTGTATTAGATGTGCACATTGTCTGTATGGGTGTGTGCTTAATGAAGGATTCCTATTCCGCACCTGCAACCCTTACCTCTGTTTAATTCCATTTACTCCTCCTCTTCCTCCTCCTCCACCCCATTCCACCACTATTGTTATAGTCACATGCAATCAAATGATATTGGCGTTAACAGACACACACATGGAAACGCGCAGAGACACACGCTCGCAGACACGGAAACAATCCTGCAGTAGAGAACACCAAGGTGGGACATGACTCACTGCTCTTTCTACTGCTACACAAAGGACCAACAACCATTTTCTTCCCCTGTGCTTCCACTAGCATACGAATGTGAGTGGTTTCTTTCAGGGATCTCTCGCGCTGACAGACATGACATCTACTCGGGACTGTGGAATGCCAGTGAAGTGTTGCTACTTGTGCCTAGCTCAGCTAATGGACTGCTAATAGAAGAAGACTGCGCCCAGTGATGCTCCCTCTGTAGTTAGGAGTGTGACAGTCTGTGATTAATTACCATCTCTCTCTCTCTCGCTCTCCTCATTTTGGTGGAGAAGAAAAGATTGCAACTCGCAACTATCTTCAACAGAGTCATTATTTCGAAGCCTTAGCTACCTGTACTGGTAGAAAACAGCCACCACTGCTATTACCATTCTGGTTCATACAGGAAGTAACAATGTGATTTTTCTACTGGCACTATCTCCGGTAAACTGTGAGTGAAGAAGGAAACATGCAGCCTCAGCAAAGTCCTATTTATATTCATAATCACAGAGAATACCGCCTTCAAATGAATCAACGCAAATTGCTTGTACACAAAATGATGTCACCAGCAAAATATAGAATTTCTTATTATAATCAGTGATGCTCTGTAACTGCCCTTGTTGTACCGTTCGTGTGTGTGTGTGTGTGTATGTGCGTGTACTGTATTGCACATGTATACAGTGGCAGCTAAACCTTTTTTATGGCACAAGCTCAAAATCCCTACTCCATTTGGCAGCGTTACAACGTACTCATTATGCACATAGTCCTACTTTGTGTGATTTCTCAGCGGTTACAATCTTTTGGGGGCTCAAATGTAAGCTGAGGAGGTACAAAGTTACAGCAATGATTACAGTCATTATAGTCTCAGATTTTACATATGCAGTCAGTCTGATCAACCCTGAAGATTACCAGGCATCTCTGGCAGAGAGAGACCAAAAAAAGAATGAATGTGGAGAAGAGAGAGAGGAGGGGAAAAGAAGGCTGTGAAGAAGAGAGAGAGGAGGGGAAAAGAAGGCTGTGAAGAAGAGAGAGAGGAGGGGAAAAGAAGGCTGTGAAGAAGAGAGAGAGGAGGGAAAAATAAGGCTGTGAATAGAGAGGGGGGGAAAAGAAGGCTGTGGAGAAGGGAGAGAGGAGGAAAAAGGCTGTGGAGAAGAGAGAGAGGAGGGAAAAAGAAGGCTGTGAAGAAGAGAGAGGAGGGGAAAAGAAGGCTGTGGAGAAGAGAGGGAGGAGGGGAAAAGAAGGCTGTGGAGAAGAGAGAGATGAGGGGAAAAGAAGGCTGTGAAGAAGAGAGAGAGGAGGGAAAAAGAAGGCTGTGAAGAAGAGAGAGAGGAGGGAAAAAGAAGGCTGTGAAGAAGAGAGAGAGGAGAGGAAAAGAAGGCTGTGAAGAAGAGAGAGAGGAGGGAAAAAGAAGGCTGTGAAGAAGAGAGAGAGGAGGGAAAAAGAAGGCTGTGAAGAAGAGAGAGAGGAGGGAAAAAGAAGGCTGTGAAGAAGAGAGAGAGGAGGGAAAAAAGAAGGCTGTGAAGAAGAGAGAGAGGAGAGGAAAAGAAGGCTATAGAGGAATACCAAGCCTAATCCTTCATTCGGCTCCTACACAAGAGGTCTGCCGGGGAGCTCACGAGGGAGGGACACTCCTCTGCTTTTCCTGATCCCCTGTGTACATTCAGAGGAGCTGCTTTACACTCAAGCTTTGTCTGCCTGAAAGGAGAGTGAATGTCGAATTCAACACAAGAAAAA